>NC_138823.1:47671648-47774148 GCF_965183815.1 Platalea leucorodia | reverse complement strand
TTTTTCCTCAGCATAATCCTTACACTGTTTCCTCACATTCATTTTCCAAAGGGGCAGTCGGTACTCAGCAAGAATTAAAATTCAAAGGGGAAAACCACAATGTGCATCATCCACCCATTAACACTCTGGTGCGTACTCAGCAATTTCCTTTCCTGTGACAACATGAAGTCTGAAAAACATGTCTTGGCAAACATTAACAACATTATACCTGCTAAAAAAAACAGGGCCAGAGACTCTTTCTGACCCCAAGGCAGGAAGGGTCATAAGGATGAGCCTTTCTGGGCCTCACCTTCACACTCTACTGCAGAATTATTGTTCTTTGTTTGTGCTTTTCACTCGGTGTGTCTGGAGTAACCCGGGGACTATTTGCAGCAGCATAGCCCATTAGAGAGGTGCTCTCAAGAGTATAAAAATGGGAGAATGTATTGTATGCATGTGGATGTGGGGAGAGAAATGTAAATGTAAATTGAAAGTAAATGCACTCGGCCACTATCCCTGAGAAAGATGTGAGTGTAATGGTGCTGTAGCCAAATGCAGTAGTAATGAGATCTGGGGTGAAATATCTAAATGGACAGAACTCTTAAGAGAGATGACAGGAAAGGAAGAGAGAGTGGTAAGATTATTTCACTGGCTTACTGATTTGACTTTACAAGAGTTTGCAGAAGTTTACACTCAGTAAAGAAGTTAACATTGGAACCAGTGCCACTTTTCTTGGTTTTCTGGTTTCTAAAGATGCTCTGGAATTGAGTGCAGTTCAACGATTCAGTTGTTTTTTTTTTTTTTTATAACTAAAACAACCACCACCAGAGCAATCTTGTCTGGAGTATCAATACCTTTTATTTGGATCTGATATACTGTCTTTTAGTAATAAAATGCAGGTAATATTAACATATATTGTAAATTTAGCTGAATGTCATTTTTAATAACTAATGTTTACAAGTGGGAAAACTAATCATGAAATGATAGTTTATTAATGACACTGACTTGATTTCCAAATAGATTTAATAAAACATTTAAGATTAGATTGAATTGTCTTAAAGGAAAATTTTCTGTGCTGGCTCATTGACAAAATGATACTGATACGTCTGTCTAGGGCCAAGGTTTAGCATGCATCTGGGTTCCCATTAAATGAAAACTGAGGGCTGTGGATGTATTCTGTCACTACTGAAATAAAAAGATAAAACCCTCTACATTATATCTCTGATCTCATTTCCATGAATGATTTAAATCAGTGGATTACATTCGTGTAAAGTGAATTCTCAAATTAGGCTGTAGACTTCAGTGGGACAGCAATTTGATTCTCAGAATAGTTGTTACTGAGGAAGTGCTTCATTTTATTCTAGTTGCCATTTCGATCACGTGTTTATGAAGCACTGGGTCATGGGAAAATTTCCACCCATTTTCCTAAAAAAGTTCAGCTTGTTAGGAAAGCAGCTGCATTTTACAGTGTCTATAAAATCATAGAATCATCGAATCATAGAATGCTTTGGGATGGAAGGGACCTTTAAAGGTCATCTAGTCCAGCCCCCCTGCAATTGGCAGGGACATCTACATTCAGCCAGTTCCTTATCCATTGGACAGTCCACCCATCAAATCCATATCCTTCCAATTTAGAGAGAAGGATGTTGTGGGTGCCCGTGTCAAAGGCCTTACAGAAGTCCAGAGAGATGACATCTGTAGCTCTTCCCTCATCCACTGATGTAGTCATTCCATCATAGAAGGCCACTAGGTTGGTCAGGCTAATGTACTAAATAAATTAAATTTATGACAGTCATATGCTTTATTAGTGTTTCAGTGAAAAAAAAAAATCATTATTTAATTTTAGAAACTGAAAACATTTATTTAAAATATACAATGACATAAAATATGGTCACTCATCTTCAGTTTGCTCTATGAGTCTGACAGTATCATATACTAGTAGCTCTCAAATCATTAGAAATAAAGACTAAAAATAGAAGGCAAACTTAATGTTTGATTTTCACACAGGTGTTAATTAGGTGTAACTGTAATGAAATTAATGGATTTAAAACACAGAATACTATCAAAATCAGGCCCTGAGTCCTTAATAGCCCTTAGTGGCTTTTCATTTGTCAGCTGTTCTGCCTAACAAGTTGCAGGAACAGGGTGGTATGACATGTGGATATGTCTGAGCCAGACTGCAAAACTTTAAAAAGAGGTAAATAACTTGATTCTTTTACTGATTAAACCTATTTTATAACAATTCTCCTTTTTGGATGCCTAGAAGGACTCATTTGCTGGAGGAAAGAATGGAAGAAAAGAGAACAGGGAATGAACTTCGGCCACGTAAATTCCTTTCTTGAAACATCATGCCTGTAGTCAAATAATAACTGTCTAAACAGCACTTGAAGCTCAATTTCCTGTAAGATGTATCCCAAAAAAATTAGCTTAGGTGTGCAAAATGTTATTGTTTGATGTAACTTGGAAGTATTTTAAAATTAACTCCTGGAGAATCAACTTCTTCCTAGATGTGGTACATACCCAGTTATGATTCACATTTTTTATACACTTGTTCTCTCATATGGTACATTTTAAAGTTACTTAGAAAAGAGTTCCTCAAAAATAAATAATTTAATGTGCTTCCTGAGGGGAAAAAAGGATAACAGTTGCGAACCACCTTTTGACACAGATACAGAATATCTGAACTATGTGAAGATAAAGTAAATCAACAAGATGATCAGAAAACTATGCAGAAAAACATAGGAATAATAATAGGGCTATAAATGAAATGTGAATGTCAAATTGGAAAATGTATATATTGCCTTAGAAGTCAGCAACATTAGTGTTGAGGTTCTCATTTTTCCATAACACCATAACATATGAACTGCAACGTGGATTCAAACCAACAGTCCATCTAACCCACTGTTTTGTTCCCAGCAATGGTCATCATAAGAGGCTACATAAGGAAGAGTATAAGGGCAAAATAAACATATGCAATTTTTCTTCCTAACATTTTCCTATCCAAGAACAGAGAGATGAGAACAGACTGAAGAGAATTTTTGCCAGAATTCCCCATGTTTCAGCAAGTATTCCGAAATTTCAGAAGGCCTCCCTGTAATCTCAGGGTCATGCTTCTGAGTTTCCAGAGTGTTAGATATTTCTCCTGTCGTCCCTGTAGCACACATGGAAATTCAAGAAAGGAAGATTGTGCATTAACCTAGGAACAGCTAGAAGAGCTATATATCCATAAACAACTTTGCAAATTCATTCATAGCCTCTGCAAATAGACGTTAAATCCTCTCTGTAAGACTGAGCAGCCAGAAAGACAACTTGTACTACTCAAGGCCAAGGGATGTGGCAGGAAGGGGGAAAGTCATGGAGTGGCTCGCTCAGGTTTCTCTCCATCATGTCCCCAAGGACATTAATGTCCAAGCCTGCAGTTGCCTCCATCGTACAGGAGGGACAGAAAACTGCAAATGCTGCTTCAGAGGGCATCCACACACCCCTCACAGGCTTCTCTTGCTCCCAAAGGAAGTTGATTTGGCTCCAAAATCATTTGTACTTCTGCCACTAATTTGCTCCAATAAAAGATTATTTTAGTTTTGAAAAGGAAAAATCTTCAGTATTCCCTAATAGGAAAGTACTATTTAAAGACACGAGTCTACTTAAAAGGTTTCTTAAGTTATTCCAAATCAAATGGCAGCCCAAATAGGCCGCTTTTCTGGATGTTGATCTTGGTAGGGCAGAAATCATATCGGTGAAGTTAAAGTGCATGACTTCTCGACCTGAATGGCTATTGGGCAGCAACGTATCTGTCAGGGTGACACTGACGCTGTCAGGGTATTACAGATTGAGCTGCAGAATTACATGTTGTCTGAGGGACTATAAAGCAATAAAAAATTCTGATGTTTTATATACAGGAAAATCTCAGCTCTTTGATGATCAATAGAAGAAAGACAACAAATGGCTTTTTATACTTGAGACATATGGAACTGAGAAAATTAGAGAAACCAAAGAAAAACTATAAATTATTTCAGAACACTGCATCATCATGTTTTAGATTGCTAATCTCAAATGCTAATCTGACCTACCTAGTCAACCTGTTTCTTTCCTCATTATTTCCTCTAAATTTTCCCTATCTTTCAGACTCTACTTGTTAAGAAGAAAGAAGTAGGAATTAAAAGGAATGAGAAATAAATAGAAACGAAAGGTAATAATATAACACCAGCAGTGGTTAGACTCATCATCTGTATAGGTCAAAGGAGTTACTACGAAATGTGGAGAACTATTATTACAGTGAGTTAAATAAGATATTAAGATCTAAGAAAGACCAGAATACAGGTGGAAGTATTTGCTGTATAATTATACATCTACATTTTAAACTTGGTGACAATTAGATTATCAATGAATATATCACTGAAACTGAGAACATAATGCTCAACACCGTCCCAGACAGTTATCAAAGATACAAGAAGTGATGCTAACAGGAGGGGTTTGTGTACTCAAAGGCTTGTCTTTTTTTCCAGTCTAATAAAAGATAGTGCCTTGCCTTATAAAATCTGCCTTGCTTATGTTCTTAGGCCATCAAGATTATAACAAAACTATCACAACACTTACTTTTAAAACACGGATGTAATTTTAGCCCTCAGAATAAAAGTTTTACTACCAGGCAACGTAATGAAAGTATGTATATTGACTCAGATTGTTCTGTCTTCACCCTGAGGAAAATAGTCCTGTATCTAAGGAAGCCAGCCTAACTTAATCATTGACTTCAATGAGACCAGTTTTAAGTACGTTTTTTATTTTGCAAGACTTCTTAGTCCCTAAAGGTTAATTGGAGTGAAGCATAGCATTAAAAATCTCCTTGTTTGGTGTACTCTTTCATTTTCTTATTTTAGAAATCGTAATAAAACTAAAACTCGTAGCTTTGAAAAATCTGTGCCAAATGAAAAAGGGGATTTTCTGGAGTTATTATAGATAATTAAAACGCTCCAGTAAAATTCCACGATAGCTGTGACAAGCTGGCATGCTAAAGCAACTCAGTGAAACTGCTGTGACCCATCAGAGTTTTGGAGGAGAGTTAAGCATGAGGAAGAAACTGTTTTTCCTAAGTCTTCAACTCTCAGCTTTTTGCTCCAGTGCCAGTAGGAGCGCCAAAAGTGATGCTGAGTCAAGTGATGATACAGATTGCATACCTTTGTAGCAATGCTAAATACTATAGGAATGAGAAATACAGCACTGTTAAAAGAGAACTGCTTCTGTTCTCATTTTCTTCAAAATTATTCTTGAGAACTGAGTAGTTCTCTAAGGCATAATCCTTTCCATCCCACTCTCCCCTCACAATAAAAGAAAAATTTACGGAAAAGATTTACTTGTACAAAGCTCCTCAGTCCCCTGAATCAGCTGATAGTAGCATCTTTTCCTCTGTCTCAAATACATATTTCTGCTTTGCTACTGCATATATGCTCAGAGAAAATATCCCATTCGTTTTGGAAAAAATACTTCTTATGAGAACACTTGCAAATGAAGACCTAAATTTGATCCTTCACTCCTCAGCCTGGAGTATCATAATAACGTATTTCTAACAGCCTGTGAGCACCGAGACTGTAACAAGATTTACTTGGAACATTGCTCGAAGGGGGAGTGGTTCTTGTCTCTAGGTTAAGAATACCTCCAATGCAAAGTTTCAGAAAGGGATAAAGATGGGAATACTTTCTAGAGAAGCCATATACACTCAGACAGAAAAGAGTAAGGGGAATGGACAGTGATGTTGTGGCTCGCACCAAACTGATATTATAACATTTTTATTTGCTTTCTGCTTATGTCCTTAATTGGTTCCTTCTGTACCACTAGCAGCAGCCCTCCAGAGTACGCAGTCAAATGACAGTCATGTTATGTCGATCCTGTGACAGATGTTTACTGATTTGTCCTCAGGAAGGATTTGGTTTCCAGATCTATCTTCGCAGGCATAGGCAAAAGGCATGATATGAGAGGTTTTTATTTTATTCCTAACTTTGTCCTCCCATGGTTCAGGTAGCTATTTATTTAAAAAAAAAATGTTTATGTCTAAATTGTAGTATGTTAGCAAAAAAAAAGGACTAAAGTTTAGAAAATAAAGCCAGTATCCTTGTAAGAAAGAATTGGTAGCTAGGAAAAAGGCTGGAGAAGCAACAAGCTGAGGCATCACATCTAAAACCTGAATGTTTTTAAAGGATGCATTTGGAGAAGATAATGACTGGTTTTGAAGAAGCTGCTCATGGTAAAATAATGTAAAGCTTTTAATACCTCAGATGCAACTTTGGAAAATTACAGTGCCTGTTGCAAGAAGTTTCTTGTAAGGTGTTTTCCATGGGAAATGCTTGATTGAGTCAATCAAAATACGGGATAACTATTACACATTTTATAATTTTGCACATGACAGACAGGATTTCATTCCAGTAGGTCATTTGATTCTCTGCATGTGGCTCTGTTGGTTTCTGGAATAGTATACTGTGAATTACATGTTACACAAATGAAAGGCAGTTATAATTCTGGATAACATTGTATTTGATTCTACAAACATCTTTAGGCCTAATGCAAAGATTCCTTTGAATAATTTATCCAGCTAAGTGTCTGTGGTCCCAAACTCCTAATTTAAAAATGTTGATAAATGAAGTATCTCTTTAGCTAATAAATGAAGTATCTCTTTAGTTATCCTTTGTCAGCAACATTCATTTTAATGGAAAGTGAGTTTACAGGGTTACATGATTGAACTACTGAGCCAAGTCAGTGTTGGCAAATGATGGGCTAAATTATTGATGTTACACACTAATGAATTCTGATGAGAAATAAAATACAGACATTACATTTCAAGTGGTTCATAATTATTTTTGTACTTTAAAAGCAATTTTATTCTTTTTCCAAATCATACTGGTTCTGTAAAACAAAAACATAGTTAGTGATTATAAATAAAATTATTGAGTTTGAGACAAAAATGCTCCTGTAAGTTTCCTTATGCAAGTATAATGCTATTCACACTAGGATTCTGATTTCTTCTTATACTTCTGGGAGAGGATAATTAAATTAAATGTCTAAATTTTTAAACTGCTGTCTTTAAATAAAATAATCTACTTTGCAACCATGGTTAAGAGTTCAGTAGATGAGTTTATAATCTATGATATATCAGCATGTTTACTAGAGATGTTCTGAACTACCATAATTAATTCAGGTAACGACAAAAACAGAAGAGCTGCCAAAAGGGAGCTTTCAACATGTAAACAGTTCATCATTAAACCTGTGTTTTGATATATGTTTAAAATGGGTAGAAGGAGGTTACCAAACTTCAGGTAGCCCAAAGTGATGTTGCAAGGTTGAATCATTAATTTAAAACATCATTTCTTTGATTCTTTACTCACTGTGCTGGATAAAGAAATTTAATTTCTTAGTTTTTATTTATAAAACCAGCACTAAGCATTTGCTCATTTGGCAACAGTATAACTTCATAAACCGATCCTTAATCTTGTCTTCCTAAAAATGGGCTTTATTTAACTTTTCTTAATTATACACTGAAGGCTTCTGTCAGTTGCTGAAAAAGCAAATCTGTGAAGTGTCATTTCCTTTTCTTTTTGACACATAACAACTGAATAACCATCTTACTTGTCAGCTCATTGCCATATTCTCTTGTCATTCAAAACTACCATTGGCTACTTGAAGGAGTAAGTACATGCAAAATTATTTTGGTTTTGCTTGCAAAGGGAATCTTGTGATCCAAATGATCAACCTTTGAGAGGTTTGTCGTATTTGGCCAAGGTCTCAAAAGAGAGATTCATGAGCTACAGAATCATCATCATACACCTCAATGTTACCTATAAATTGGCCATAAACTTGAACTCAGTACCCCAATACGTATAGTTATTTTAGTGTAAAAGTCTCAGAAACACAGCATTTTACATTAAACGGAACTATTTAGAAAGTTGTTCACTCTGTTGCTATACAGGTATCTCTCAGCACAGCTGGTAGAAACATAATGTACATTCAAACTATGTTTTCTCTTGTTTAGCCAGTACTGCTTAAGAAAACGATGGCTTTCCTCCTATTCAGTACTATTGCTCCAATCAGGACAAAACATGATTTAGAAAAATAACATTACAGATGAGAAATGGTTACACTTCCGTGGAAGAAAAACCCCACAAACATTTCACAGAACCATAATAAAATTTGAGAGATTTTTGATTGTGTATGTGCTTTCCCATTTTGTCCCAGATACTCATAACACACCTACTCAAACCAAGACAGCTAAGCTCTGCAAAGAGAATGAAGGATTGCTATGCATTTTGCTAGGATGAACTAGAATTAATTATTGCTGGATTTTGAACCACTGGTGTTTAAACCACTTCAACTAATTTTTCTGTAATAGGAAGGACTCCTCTGAACTACAGGTAGGGCTGAGAGCATTGCCTATTATGAAAGTTGCGAAGCATTTGCTTCCATAGGATCCTTTTTTTTTTTTTTTTAAATGACAGGAATGGGTCATACACGACTGCCAACAAAATTTCAGAGCCATGAGGCTCTGAAAACACAGTCTGCCCATGCTTGGTAAATGTCAGCTTGTGCTCAGTAGCTCTGAAAACTACATTTTTACAAACTTGAGCCTTGCAATAGGTAAGGCTTCTCTAGCAGTAGTATCTCAGGCCTGCTGTGGTTTGGGTTGGGTCTAGAAGCCTTAGAGCAGAGGTGTCCTGCCTGTGCTTTCATTTTGCCTGGTAGATGCTGGAGGAGAAGGAAATTGCTTGATATGAATGTGACAGAACAAGAGCCAAAATGGAGCAACAGTTAGATTTGGAGAAGGCTTACGAGGAAATAAATTTGGGCTGCAGAGAAGGAAAACTGTCAGTGGTCTGTCAGGTGAGAGTAGAGATTGGAATTGGCAGGTCTCAGAGGCTGGAAGGTGGAATAAGGTGACCATTGATTGGAAAAAAAAGACAGAGGCTGGGACTTGAGGAAGCAACAAGGGAACAGAGGAAAATGGAAATCAATTGGTAGTGCCAGAGGCTAAAGCTGGAAGAGGAGCTTGAAAGGGGAGCAGAAATGGTTGGGCCAGCAGTCTTGAGAATGAGTCAGGTGCAAGAGAGAGGTGTGGCATTCATGTAGGATGACATGCAGCACCGCCACTGGGTTGGGAAAAGCAGAGACTATGAGCCGGGGGGTCTTCAATTAGATAAAAAGGCTGAGCAATAAATTACTGAATAAGAGATAGACAACAGTTGTTATTTACTCCATTAGTTAAAGTGGCAGATAAGTGTATGGGCACTAATTCTGCTGATGATCAAGTTAAGTGGCAATATGATAGTTTATATTCTTGGAAATTTTAAAGTTTTAAAAAAGATCTTAAAAGAAAATTATTAAAGATTACAAAACCAAGGTACTCAATTTGGAAATATTAGGATTGCAGTTATTTCTATAAACTTAATTTGGCTTATTATGTATAAACATTTCAACACAGGTTTTAGTTATTTAACTAAAAAAGTAAAATTTATGGTATTTCAAGAAATAGGAATCCAGTAGTCTTCAAATTCTGGAAAAGGCATTGAGCACAAAAACTTTATTGTTTTATGAAAACTTTTCAATTAATGATACAGTGTTTTATTCCATCAAGTTTTAAACTGTGAGTCTCTCTGTCAGGGAGTACAGAGAATAATCTGAGGCTTAAAGATTGCTGTAGCAGTGACATGACTCAGTGGATCAATTTTTAAGAAGCTGGAAGTCACGCAGTTTCTCTCTTCTTGTCCTTTAAGACCTACTGGTTTGAGTAGCCCTGCTGACAATAAAAGCAGCAGAGATAATAAGCTTGCCAGTTCCTCACGTTTCACTGGAGTTTTGAGTGTTTGGCCCACAAATGTAAGTTATCAGAGTTACATGTGGAAAAAATATGAATTCATAGACTGCATTTCTGGATTCTATTTCTCCTTATGGGACAATATTTTTTGCTCAATGAGAAATGAAGTTTGTCTAGCGATCTCATCATCAGTTAAAGTCAGATATCAAGTTGCTTGTAGTAAACTTCTAATTCTGTAAACTTGTGTGTCGTTATTAAAAAAAGTATCTATACATTTTCACTAGTCAGCATATTTTAAATTATTAAGACATTCTGTGTGTGGATGTCAGAAAGTGTAAGAAAGTGGACAATTAGGGCTACTCTGCTAATATACAGAGATGAATTCCAGTAAGTGGTGGTGAATACTGAAGAAATGTAGCTCTTAGGAATTCTTCTTTTAAAAGACTTTAAAAATAAGTCTCCTAGATTAGATGTCATCCTTCCATTTTCTCTTAGGTCACAATTTTCAGTACTCAAAATACTCATGCATATTTCTGCACAAAAATTTTATATTGAAAATGTACACCTGCAAACAAACTAAATAATTAATCACCACAACAATCCTGGTCAGGTTAATCTTAAAAATATGAGACTAATTTTTTTGTTTGCAGAGACCAGCTTCTAGCCTCCATCATTGACAGGCAACTAGCAGAACTCTTTGTCTTTATCATCCCACTATACACTAGAGCTTTTAGGTGACAGCCACATTTCTAAACAATTTGCATCATATCACATTTACTTCATATAGTGAAACTTTCAAGTGAAGCCATAGAAGAATTAGCCAGGTAAGGCCACTATAGGTGTTCCTTTGCATGCCAGGAAATGTTCGTGGTAATATCAGCTTTTGGGCATGACGCTTTGAAAAAGAAAGAGTTTATGTGAAGCGTAAGAAGCTTGGTGCACTAAAGCATAAGTAAGTGGCATAAAAACCTAAATGCAACTGAGTTGTACCAAATGATATGTACACTTCACTTCAAAAATGGTAAAGGGAATTATGTCAGAATAAAGACATCAGAGTTTTGCCATCTGATAAGCAAAATCGCAGACCATGAAAAGAAGGTAAAGAAATGAAGCAGGTTCTAATTTCTTCTATGAATTGGGCTTATTTTGAGATTGCTTTCCACTCTCTCACTAGAAGGATCCCTCTCATCATGCAGCAACAAAAAAGCTGGTCATGAACATTTTGTGTGTCTATTCCATGGCAGCTGTATTTGCCACTACACCTACATGACAAGCAAATTCCAAGATTTTGATGAATGCTTGTCAGGGTCATCAACTCAATCTAGAAAAATCTACACAAAAATAATCTCTTTAAGGATTGAAATAAAATGGGAGATCATATTTTGAAGAATTCCAGATATTATTATCCAAAATTCATAAGCATTTGAGAGGAATGCCATCTATTTTTAGAAACTATTCGATGCTGATTTCCATGTTTCTTTAAAACCCTATTAATTAAGCAACAAATTTTTCAACTCACAAACATGAGCAGAAGCAAAAATAGGCGGTCTCAATTCCGCTTTAACTGTACAAAATAAATATTTTATAAATTAATAATAAAACTAACAAAATTTAACTTCAACATTTTAAATGGCTACTATGAATAAATGTGACTACAAAAGCTTAAAACTAATTAAAAGGTGTGTAGCCATGTCCCCTTAAGAAAAGTTATCTGTCATCCAACCCCATATGTCTCCAAGACAAGGCAGAAACAGCAAGCCTGCTAAAGTGAAATCAGCAGGCAAAAAAGACCAACTGAGTGTAATCAGCATAAATGGTGATAACTCAACCTATAAGAGAGAAAAATAAAAGAGAAGGCATACAGATTTTGAAGAACGTCAGCCCTGAGGGACACCATAACACACCTGTGTTAATAAGTTAGAGAACAAAAGATGTACTTAAATTGACTACCATCTGACAGCTAAGAAGCAAGTTAAGAATGAGTGGTTTTCAGAAAGCAAAGGGGCAAACACTGCCTTTAGCACGCAGGATTATAGTTGGTCCTGGCCTAAATGGAACTGCACTGGCTCTTTTCCGTAAGGAGGTAGAACAGGATGCCATGAAGACCACAGATTTTCCACAGTCAGTAAAACATTTCCTCCACTAAGATGCAGTATCCACTGAGATGCCCATAGTAGATTTAGCAAAGTTTCAAAGCCTTGGTGAAGAACAGTCCTTTCTCTGTTGACATCTGCAAAATTGTCCAAATAAAGACAATGCAAAATAGATTAAAACTCTTTTCTAGTGTAAACTGGTGTAGTTCAGTACAGTGGAATTATTTTGAACTACAACAGCTTTGCCAAAGAATTTTTAAACATTTCAGGATAATCAACCAAGTTGAGTAAAACTGCAGAAAGTGTATAAATAATCACAGCATTCTGCAGTCAAAGCAACAGTCTGTGGGTTGATGCCTCATCCCTTTGTGCCTTATGTAGCAATTGCCACCTTGAAAATGGGTAAAACTGCTACCAACTAAGAAATTTCCAAGCTCTAAATCCTGATGATCTATTTCTATATCATTTTGCTTTGGTGTGGATGGCTACCAAAGGTGTAGATCTATTCAAAATTAAGTCAATAATCTTGTGTTTATTAAAAAGGTACCTTTGTCACACCACCATCAGAAAAAGTATGTATGAAATGCTTTAAAATTACGATGAGGGTAGCAATAATGCTATCATTTTGTTAGCACTTTGGCCCCCAGAATAATTCTGGCACAACTATAGTCAAGATAAATTATCTAAAAGGATGGACTAAATTGAAGACTGTCAGGATTAAAGCACAGCCACAGTCCTAAATAAAGCTACACCTGTCATCATATATCATTTTTGCAATTAGATATCTAATTGAACTTACTCGAGAGCCGAGTTATTGAAACTCCAGAACATTATTGAGAAAACAAAAGTCATTAACATAACAAATACCTTGTCTGTACACTTTTGGGAGAAAAGGTTTTACATTTTTATCATTTTTTCTAAATTAAAGAGATTACTTTTACTATTTTCTGATGATTAAAAATGTATTTAGTAATCATAGAAGGATTTTTGAAGACTGAAATCCTCCAGCAAACTATAGAATATGGACTGCACTAACTGTGGTGGTGAAATTTTCCTCACATTACTCTGTCACATTTCTTCAAACCCCAACTGGAAGAGATCTGCATGCAGCTTTTATTTGAAGAAAAGCTGTCGCTGACTTCAGCAATAGTCTTTGCTCCTCCACTACCACATAGCATGTCCTTCGACTATTAAGATAATTAAGTTTACATGAAGAGTCAGTGTAATCCATGATGGAGCTTATAGAACTTTCTTTGACTACCATGATAAAACAAAGTCTCTTTTCAGAGCCATTAAGCATGTATGTAAACTGCCCAGAATGAAAGAAGAGCAGAGCAGTGCACACTCACTTCTAATGTACTTCTAGTGCACTTCATGAACTGCAATTCTAATCCCTCAAATTCTGCCACTGGTCGCAATCTGACAGCAGGAAAGGAATTTTTAAAACTTGAAATGGGTTAGAAAATGGTAGAGCATGAGAAAATTAAATAGCCTTGCCCAAGAAACAGTCCTGCACTTTGCTCTACGAAAAATGAAATAGATGAAGAGCCAAAATTGAAAGTACAAATCCTTTCAGTCATTGATCTCTGCTCTAGCAGTTGATTTGATTGCCACCATGTTTATTCTTTGCTTTTACCATGGAAGAATATCTTATCCCTTTTTTTAACATCACAATTAAAATGCGTGATTTTAAAATTTCATTTTCTGCCAGAAGTATGTTCAAAAAAACATACGGACACTAAGCAATAAGTTGATCATTCCTATTTCCAATGCAAGTATTAAATGTTGAAAAAGCAAAATGGCTACAAGGATCACAGTAAAAACCAGGAAATATACATTTAAAAGTTTGATTGAAATAAAAGGAGCTTAACAGAAATTAAAATGACATTTTGTTTTAAAAAAAAAAATCTATTAATATCGCCACGTATGATACAGACTAATGACCCTTAGCAAAAAAATGGGAAAAGCTAATATTTACTAGAGGTTGACTGCCATAATTGTGCCTTCATGGTTCACACTCATATTGTTGGTGCTTTGGGTAATTGTAACGTATTTGGATAATATGACCATCTTTTCAGACACATAACCACAGTGAGAGCTCGGTAAGCATATACATATTTCTGCAACATACTGAAGAATGTTTTTTGGTCTTCTTTCTCAGACTAGAGAGCCAAAAGGAGGTGCATCCAGAAGGCAGTGTGTTCTGGTTATGCTCCCCTGGTAAAGTGCACTGCTGCTGGGTAGGGCCAGGAAGACCAAAAACATGTACAGCCAGCGCTAAGGCTGGACACAGAGCTAAGGAGGTAAACGAGTGACTCTTTGCCTTTGCTACCTTACACATAATTGTGGCAAAGCAGAGATTCTGGCCCTAGGACATTTAAGATGGTGATGGCAAGCAGCAGACTCTTATGGCCAGGCTGCTGCTTTGGGGGCAGCAGCATCCCCAGAGGGAACGCGTACATTAGCCGTGTGCTCCAGGGGACACACTGCCTGCGTTGCACTAAGCCTGAGCACCCCAGTTCAGTTTAGTACAATTACCAACGCCAGTCAGCTCAGCCCAAGGGCACATGTTAGCAGTGTGACGGGGGGGGAAGCCTGGAATTAAGAGTGAGCTCAGATCCATGCTTAACTAGCAGGATGGATGACCAACAGCAAATCTCTGGCATCAATACCAAGTTTGGTGCTGATAGAAACTGGGACTGGTACCGCATATAATTCTTTCTGAAATAAATTTGAGAGACCAGACATCAAAGCAGCTTGCCATCATTGTAAAGCTCTTCTCTTAATTTAAAACTTTTAGGGAGATATAATTGCAAGCACCTATTTTTTTTTTTCGAATTATCATTAACAAAAGCATTTTGCTATTAAGGGTCCCTCCTATGGTTTTGCTTTTTTTGGTGTTTATTAAAGGCGATGACTAATTCCACTAATACCTGTTACTGGAAACATCCTCCTCACTAATGGCTTTGGCAATGTCACCTTCTTATTACAGGCACAGTTATTCCTTCTCAAGCACAAAGTCTTACAGGCACCATGGTCTATCTGCACCATTGGAAGTGATTGGAAGGCAAGTCTAGACTTTTAAAAACAGGCTTAGCAGTGTAGACTAGTAATGACGAAACACTGGTCAAATCTGTCTTCCAGTCTGAGGCAGCTCTTGATTTTCACATAATAATTCTCCCAAAACACTGCTGCTGTGTGTAACTGGAGAGTGTTGCTAGTTAAAAAGTACCTGGTGAAAAGGCCAAAACCCCCTCCATTATCTACTTTTAAGTCTCTCTTTGGATCTCACCCAGGTCATGGCTTCTGTAAAATATTAGAAAACACTTAGGCAGCCAATGTACTGTATCTACTGCCTCTTCTAATTCACTCTTCCTCTGTGATTCACCTGCTCCTGTTTGCTCTCGGCAAGGTAGCTGCTGGGACACAAGCTCTCGTGAGCGGGAATCACCATTTTGCTCTCACACTGCTCAGGACAGCGGGTTCTCATCCTCACACTTTAATGCGAGCCGGCCGCTAGGAACAACAAACTTGGGGTATTTCTTGCTGAGAGAAAAGGAAGGGAGAGGAACGGCTGCCAGCTTTTATTTTGGAAGTGCATACCACTGTGCTGAATGTCATCAACAGAACTTAATTGACAGAAGGCTAGGTTGATCTGACAATAACACAGATAAAACAAAGACACTGGTCCATGTATAAATAAATCACTGCCAAGATCTCTAAAATATAAAAATATCATGTTGCTGAAAAGAAATACTCTTCTATACACCTTTGTAATTGCTCTTAGCTGAACTACTTTCCATTTTAATTTTAGATATTTTCCTTGTTCACTATTTTAATAGTAAGTTATTATCAGTCAAACTGCATAAAACCATAGCAAGAATATTAGAATACCAGAAAAGGATCAGAGTATCAGAAAAAGATGTCATTGATAGTGAAAGCGGATAGGGAACAGAATGTTGTCCAGACTTTGAACAAAATGTCTTTGGTAGGTCCGAGCTACTCAGATCTGAACCCTCCAAATGTTGCTGGGGCTTACATCTAAAAGCTTAGTTTAGGCCCATCTCTAGTTAGTTGAGTTATTCAGGGTGGCAAGATTTACAGACACAGCTTCTCAGCATGAACAGCATGCATGGAAAAATTTATGCTAAGGTGAAGGATTTCTGCAGAACTCATTCATTATAATGTGGACTAGTTATTGACATAAGAGTTCAATTGTGTATGAGGTTCACAGTACAGCTATTAAAATACGGTG
The DNA here is from genome assembly GCF_965183815.1 of Platalea leucorodia. Lineage (NCBI taxonomy): Eukaryota > Metazoa > Chordata > Aves > Pelecaniformes > Threskiornithidae > Platalea > Platalea leucorodia. The sequence goes on along the minus strand of NC_138823.1, from coordinate 47,758,028 downwards.
CAACATTAGATTAATGTAAAGATTCATGTGTGAGGAAACCAACTGCCACCTGTAGCTTCTATATCACTGCTATTATTATTCATGAACTTTAGGCTGCACATCGATCACCTCTGTTCTTCACTCACTATTGGAGTAGTTAAACACAGTAGAGACCAGAAATCATCCTAGGTATCCCCCTGCAAAATCAAAAAGGAGCTTTTCCAGTTTTTCAAATGCTAAATGAGAAATTTGAATGAAAAAAAGTGTTCCTGGCTTACCTGTTTTCACTGACACACAGGTCAGTGCAATATTTAGCACATACAACTTCCAAAAAATCCATGAAATTAAGAGTATTACAAATCATTACTAAAGTATAAAATCTGATTATATTTTTATCTTACTTATTTTTTCTTAACTATATGATTTTAATATGACTAGGATTTTCTAAATCTTTTACAGAAGTAGGACATATATGGAAATTTGGAATTTTAAAATAAAAATCCTCTTAGTGAGATACTGAAATCAGATCATGATGCTGATGCAGTTTAATGGAATTCTAGAATTTATTCAAGTTGGCTTTTACTTTAATGCATCAGATATTAACTGTGAAGTGTAATTGCATAATATTAAAATGTAATAAAATTGTTTCTGCAATCGTACAACAAAGCCTGGCTGTTAAAAATTAGAAAACAAGGTTTATAAGAATATGCTGCACTAAAGCTGCATCAGCAACATAACTTATTTTACAAGGAATAAGTCTGAAGAAATTTTTCGCTTAAGTCTTTTAAAAACCCTTCACAAACACCATCTGGTTATGGCCATTAACTATGGGAAGAGATTGAAAGGAGTGGCTTTACAGACATATGAATATGATACCATCGTACAAGACAAAAAGAAGAAGAATGTTCAAACTATACTGTATAGTAGTTATTTTCCCTAGTAAATGTATATATCCAGGGAACAAGTCATAAAATGAAAAACCATACATCGCTGCAAACCATTTTTAAATCTCATAAGCCCCCAATGTTGCTTTTTTACAGATAAGGGGAAGTCATCATATAACTGAGCTAGGAAGGTATGATACTTCTAAAAAATAGTCTCACGCTAAAGAAATTAAATATGGATACAGTGAAAATGACAATATTGTTTACCATGGAAATAATATTTGCACAAAACAGGACATAGTAACATCATCTAAAACAACGGAGCAGCAATACTAATGCCACTCTGTGTTTCAAATGTTTATATCCAATGTATTTATAATAATCTTTTCAAAGGTTTGTGAGGAATAAATCTAATCTCCCCCTTTTTTTCAAACTACGCATGGTATATGTGCTAACTTACTGAATTCATCCTTCATGCAATTCCAGTTTATTAAAGAGGTTAAAAATTTATAAAACTCTGATGGGATATGGTTTTAATGCTTCATCACACTACCCATCATTTGCTTTTCAATCTAGATCAGAATGATCTTTCCGACTTCCCTGCAATCACCTACCTGCACAGCTAATATTTTCTGAGCGTTCTCCTGAGAGGCTGCCTGGATCCTCGCCAGCCCAGCCTGGATGGAGAGGCCGTGCCGCCGCCTCTGCAGCGCCCGCAGCTGGGACGGCAGCGGCGACGGCAAAGGCGATGGCAATGGCAATGGGAACGGCAACGGGGGGTTCGGGGGCAGGGGGGGAAAGGCAAGAAGAGGGGGGGAGGGAGGAAAAAAAAAAGGAAAAAAATTAAATTCCCAAGTCAGAGTAGGAAAGGAAATTAATGGCAGCATTCAAGAAGAATGATGGAGGGAAATATAGAAAGCAGTCAATAGCCCATTCTGCGCTGTACGGACCTGACAGGAATTTCACAGTCTCTTGGTTTTTCAGCCCACTCATGTGCATTCATCAGAAACCAGTCACATCTGGCTGCCAGGATGGGGGGTTAATTTTCTCTAAATGCCTCAGCAGTTTTGTTCTAGCTGAGGCAAACTCTGTGACTGCAAAGCTGATGAGTAAAATATTTCTACTTCACCCAGTTTAACTCAAAACCGATAGCCTCGGGACATATTGAACCTTTCTTAAAAAAATAATCTTTTGAAGCTTTTTGAATGGCACATCAGGTCAGGCCAAAGTTTAAAATGCAAGTTTAAGACTTTGATGGACACAAGGGCTTTTTTTTTTCCCTGTGTAAAGCTTATCATAGCTTGGCAATGTGTGCTTTAGTGCATGACAAAACTAAAGAGAATTAACTTAGCCATCAACTGCTCAGGGAGAACAATAACAGGAAAGAAATTTCCAGATAGAAGATCCTATTAATCTACCTAGCTATAACCATGTGACATGAAAGCATCTAACAGCACTGAATTGCACTGAATGCGGTGGCTGAGAGTGACACTACTTAATAAAAGGATTTTATATAGACACATAGAAAAGATAACATCCTAGGAACCGCATTCGGTGCAAAGGATCCTGACTGAAACGATTCAAAGTGGGAGTGTTTACTGGATAGGCTTTTGCTATTTGCTAACGGTAATTATTGTTACAATCTACAGTTAAGACTGGTATCAGTTTTTCCTTAATCTGCAAGTATTTGGAATTCATAAACACAGTGTGGCACATCTCAGTCCAGAAGAAAAATGTTTTCATGAGATCCAAAAATCTACCAACACAGAATGTTTTTGAAAACGACTATGGGTTTTGGCAAATTCTGCAAACATTGCTTCATACTCTGGGATAGTTGCAATTTAGAAAATGGAAATTTAAACCACCTAAATTATTGCTTAGTGGAAACACACGGTTTTGTGTTTCATCAAGTTAATTATTTCAATAAATTCCATAGCTATTTTGAGCATGAGGCCTTCAAGAGTATGCCTGTCAACCAGATTAACACAATGGATTGTACCATTCCTTTGGAAATATTACATTTCATTAAGGTCAATGCCACAGGTCAATAATTGGATCAGTTATAAAGAAGCTTTTACATGATAAGATATGACTGCTCTTTAGGAGCAAGCGCAGTGTACCAGGTGAAAAATACACTTTTTCAAAAGAATGTAGATTATAGTAATATCAAGTGAGCTATTACAGCCTAGAGAGTAATTAATGCACATTTTCAAAATTAATGGCCTGATTTTCAGAGATACTGAGTTTCCACAAGTCCCATTAGATTCTATGGAAGCTATGAGTACTCTGCATCTTTGTAAATGAGGCTGTAAAATATTAAAATAGATCTTTGTACATAATTTTTTTGAGTCCTGCCAGTGTATATTAAAAATAACATGAGGGAAGGTAGACAAACTCAATGGGAAAATATAAAAATATCAGTCTGAAACACAACCAAAACCTGAACCCAGTGTTTTCCAGTTTGAAGAACCTTTTCTAAGTACCACTGCTTCTTTCCTTCTATATTAAGATTTTTTTTTTCTGAAATCTATCTCTTTCTACAGGTCTGCTGTTAATTCAATTATTTTCAAATCTCATGTTGTTTGATACCAGTCTGGAGTCTGAAAAAGAATGCAGGTGAGAATGGAGAAAAACATAACAACTTATGACATTTTAATAAAACAACTTACTTTTAAGCCCTAGAAAAACAAATTAAGTAGAAAACTATTTTTGGATTATCAAAATTCTCATTTTTGTAAAAAACGTAAAATAATTGCAAGATACATTGTCATGATGAGGAAAATGGTGGTTGGGAGAGCACATGAAAGGATTTGTCAGTGAATGGTGAAAGGGATCAGTGGCTATCCAGTTCAATAGCTATCCAGTTTTTTGTCTTGAGAGAATCAAAAGACATTCAAAAATTTTGAGGTTTGGCTATTGGAAAATTGCTATAATATTTATTGAGAAACTGACAGTTTATAATGTCTGGTGTCCAATATGACCTTCACTAATGTTTCTCATTTCAAAGAACTGAATAAACACTTGCAAATTACAAGTCCATGATAGCTGTTGTTACTATTGTAAGAATCCCTGCATCTAATGCATCTCATATTTTGAATACATTTTATTGTGCCTAGCATAATGGAGCCTAAACCCAATATTTATTAATTTTGCAATATTAATTGCAACATAAATAACATTTATGCACACAATCAGAAATACGTGTCTGTGCGAATGTAGCAGCTTGCTGAAATAATGTTACCTGCAAGCTTAGAATAAACTGATGGACCCACTGACCTAGGAGGGGCCATGCAATCTCCTGAGTCGACTGCAGACCCTTAGCTGAGGGAACAATTTAAAACAGAAAAATCCCAAGTAACCTGGCTAAAGAGCTCTTCTACCCCAAAAGCAGCCTGTCGATTTCATAGGTTTTGCCTCTCTATCCCTACAGGCACCAATACTTTTCACCTTAGATCCTCTTCTCGGTCATATAGTAGACATATAGTTATTTGCTTTTCCTTATCTTTTAAATTTTGATCACATGTAGAGGCTTAAGATGGCATGGCATGCATGAGTTGCATACATGACGTTATTGCTAACTCCTTCATTTTTCCTTGTTTTTTTTTTCACTATTTGAGAAACATGCTGTTTCCCAAGCATTCTCAACACATTGAGCCAAATGCTGACAGAGAAGGTAACAGCATCTCCAGTGGTCAAGGTGTAGGAATATGTACAGTAGCCAAATATTTGTATGAGATTCATTTAGTTTCTGACATTTATTTTGCTGTAGGAGCAGGACTGAAGGAAAAAGGAAACAAAAAGACAAGCTGGCTCCAGATTTTGGGGATTCAAAAGGAAAGGAAGCATCAGGATCCTTGTATCTGTTATTCTTGTACCTGCCACAGTGGCAGCTGATACATGTCTGCTGTTAGTCCCCTCAAAACAACCTTCCTTAAAAGGACTGTAGGGGTTTCTGCAAGCATCAGAACAAAATTCATCCAGCAAGAAGGAGCGATAGCTTTCAAAGAGGTGTGAGGTTTTATTTTGCTGGGAGGGGACAATTTTTGCAGCAAGTGACTTCTCCCAGTCCTCATCCTACAAATGAGGAATGAGGAGCTGATGGCTTTACTGGAGAGGCACCTTTGTGAGCTGCTGGGGAGAACGAATGACCCTGTCAAGGAGTTGCCCTCACTGTGCTGCTACTTTGGGGTTCCACTGTTACTCCTTTACTTGTGTTGTGGCTCCCTTCTGTGCCTCACAGCAGAGGGGAGCATATGGCTCTGTTTAATTCCTTGTTTATATGGCACTATCATCATCAATAATATCAGTGTAAATTTGGGAAAAGGAGGTGTGAATTAGCTGCCGTTGCTATCTTACTAGAGAGGAAGCTTATGATTCTGGGTACCTTATTCTGTTCTCACCTTCAAGTTTTTTGTTATGATAAATCAAGATACCTCATTAAATTAATTCCTGATTTGCAATAATGTGATTGAAATTAAGATAATATTTTAATCTGTAATTTCTTATTTGAGGGCTGAAACCAGGATAAAAAGCATATGATACTATTTAAAGGTGAGGCCTATTCAAGCCTAAATCATTTCAGTGGTATTATTTCTAGGTCCTCATTAATTCATGCTATCACAATATTTGAATTCTCTATACAGTAAACAAAAGGTAAATTGAAAGAAAATCCCACATAGAGAGGAGGAACTGTATCTTACTTAGATCAGAATGCTTTTTACTTTTGTTGCCTGGCAGTTCACAGGAACCCAGAATTTTCACCTGCTTATCTTTTATTACACAGTCTAGCTGCATAGGACTAGACCAATGCAGATTACAGACATATTTGACAATGAACCCAAAACTAGAGGTGTTTACTTGATTAAACATCAAATGGCATGTGGACCCATTAAGAATACAAAGTGAACAGCACATGGAACTCAGTCATGATGCTTTTTCTCGGTCGATAACATACTCCTTGGACTGCTTCAATTACCAGTTCTGGCCAGTGACTACATGCTAGCATTATATTGGGTTATGATTACAAACCTAATTCTCCTCTCTGCTGTTTTTAATTAGTGAGATTCAACCAGTCTGAATATAACTGTTCCTGTTTTACACCTGAAAATGCAAAGAGAGAGTCAGACCCTCTATGAATAAAGTTTCATTTTATTTTCCAAAATCGTAATTATTCATAAGACAAATGTATTCTGCATTTAGAACACATACTTCTAAGGTGTCTGATCCAGTAAAACTGCAAGGTTCTGGATGACATAAAAGGTAGTAGATGTTATTACAGGCAGAACTAGGATCCTGCTTGTCTCAAAAGAAGATTCTCTTTAAATTTTGCCAAACTTTAAACATTTGATCTAAGAATGTGCATGGCAGGTGTTTGCCTCAGGCTGAATTTGTTTGGATAGCCCAAGCAGCTTGCTTTTTTTGTCAGGTATTCTGGGCAAAATACATTATTCTGTTCCTGTTACAAAATTATACTGATGTTTCCTTTGCTAGATGCAGTATGCAAAGGGGACTCACGTTTCAAAGGGGACAGCATTTTTGTATGTCATATGACTTTTTCATAAAAATAATCTGGTGAAAACTGTAAGTCTTTGGAAAACTATTGACTGCAGGTAGTCACTAGTAAATTTTTCCTTTGTTACCAACCAAAATTTTTAAAAATATTGTCCTCTGTAAACATTCTTGAGCGTCTCACTGGTCCTGCAGTTGATCAGATTGTTTATGTACCAGCCTTGCTGAGCAAGTAAGAATGCTTATCTCTATGTAATTCTACCCTGTACATGAAAAAGCAATTTGTTATACATTATATCAAGAATACAGCACTGAAACTTGATTTTCTCTATAATGTCTGTTATTTTGGTCCAGGATGAGATTTATCACTGACAACAATCTGTGTATCAGTGTAAATATCCTTCTATTGGTGCTCAGCAAACCTGGAGAAAAAAAGTCTTTGTGAAAATTGGAAGGTATATTTGGATCAAACTATGAAGTCTGTGTTAAAGATGCCAACTTGTGATTATGAAATCCAACTGTTAATCAAAACTGGTGCAATTCTAACCGTCATAGTCTAATCTAGGCTTTACATAGCTATGCTAGAATACAGTAACATCAAACAAGGAGATCCAAACCTAGACCATAAAAATGGAATATTAATTGCCAGTGCAATAATATTTTACTAGAAAAAAAATAATTTTGTGAGTTTTCCTTCAAGTACCAACTGAAATTTCCTTTTCCTTTCCTGAAGCTTCCTTCAGAAACAGCCTGAAAAGTAGGAAGCAAACTCAGCCACATGGCTGAAGGAATGGAAATTTCTCTGATTACAGAGACTTAGAGACATAGCTGCTCTGAACAAAGGTTGATTCCAGACTGAAAACAATCTAAGGAAATACAAATTGAGACATTTAAAAGAACTAGCAGCTGACACGACTCTGTTTTACATTCAGTGAATATAATTCTTTCAACACCACTCTTGACTGACACTGATATAACTGGTACCTGACCTTCCGGTACCTGAGCTTCTGGATTCAACATAATATTATTTTGTAATTCTGCAGTAGTGCCTCTTGAGACACCAGTTTATTACAAAATGTAGCAAACCAAACTGAAACTAACAGAAGAAGTATTAGCTACTAGTCACGGCTGTCAGTAGTAACCTACTATGATTTTCAGACTTAAGCAAATTACCATTACATGTTGAACAGAGACTAATATGTCACTTCTAAATCTACACTTTCTCTATTTTCAAATGATGCTAATCTTATATCAGAGGACCCAATGTGTGTGTCATATTAATTCAACAGTGCACTGTGAATGCTAAATTCTATGTAAATGACATAAGCCTTATCAGTTCCATTCATTGTTACAACTCAAACAACGGCAATTACAACAACTCTACAGATTTTGGCACTGTGAGAATGGCAGATTTATTAGCAAAATCCAGTTAATATTTATCTTTTTATACTATTCAACTACCAAGTTACACCTGTACAATATAGAAAGCTCCTAGGTAATGAGATATTTCTTTATTGTCAAATCTGCTCCACAGACTGCTGGTAAAGATTACATAGCTCATTTAAATAAAGCTCTTTTGTCAACAGACTGGATATACTTTAAAAATGAGTAAAAGCCTCATGAAAAAAACAAATCTCAGCCGATGTGCAAGTATACATGAAAAGATGCACTTGTTTTTTGAACTTATTCCAGTTGTGAATGCTTTGGTAAGCAGATTAGCAACATTAAATTTTAAAAAAGGAAAACTGTATTTCAAGATCCACTGAAAAACAAACGAAGAAAAGCCTGAAAAATCGTAGTACAATCTTCTACTAAAAATATTGGTGAATGCAGACAAAAACATCAGTTTAGGGAGGAAGAAAAAAATTAAAGACTGGTATTATGATTTTTAACTGCTGTCAGGAAAAAAATAAGGAAAAGATACAATACAGTAAGATCAGGGTATCTTTCTGCTTACTGTGGCTACTTACTGTAGGCGTTTTTAATACCAATCTGAAAATGAAAAGTGAGCTTTCTATATTAGGTTCCTGAAAATGTAGCCTAGAGTTTGATACTGAGTTGATATAGAATACATGTGATGTTATTCTTTCCTTAAAGGTTTTTATACTTGCCAATTTCTAGTGCTATACAAGGGAAATATATCTGTACTTATCCAGATGGCGCTCTCTATATCATTTAGTAACACTGATAATCAAATACTGCTATTTCCTCCCCAGGAGCCTGAAGCAATGAATGGAAACATCTTGAAAAGGTGCAGATAATTCCACTTACTCCAACGTTTATATTTTTTAAGGTTTTTTGCCTCCAAAGCTCTCATCTGCAGAAGCCTACAACTTTTCCCAACTTCTGTTTGGTATTTGCACAAGGCCATTAGAGGAACATGTCAGACAGCACAAGCTGAAGTGTCAAAACCCTGCAAGTAAACAAGATTGCTCCAAAGAAATTCCTGACCTTGCCATTAATTTCTCGTGTTAAAGCAGCCATAATCTCTAATCATTCCTTTTACAGACTCTACTGCTTACTCCGAAAAGAAGAAATTGCACAATAAAATACCATATCTCATCCTCTGTCCCCTCCTAAAGGATTTCTGGAGTATAATTGTTAACACATTTTTCAAAAAGTAAACTAGCACACTTTTGACATTTAGTGTTGCTGAAAATTTTTTTCATGAGCTTGTAATCTTAAAAATAGACCTAATAAACTAACATTAATATGAATATGTTACACTACTTCCCCAGCAATTTAATAATGAGGTCTGAGATAAGCTCCATCTTTGTGAAGGGTGAATTCATGCCTTCTTTGCTACCTTTAAAATACACTAAGATTAATTACCAAAATGTACTTCAGTTGTAGACCTAGAAGAATATAGAGACAGCACCCTGCCTGTCTTGACTAAGGAACATCAAATATTATGATGATAAACATTTATATTAAGCAGTTGCTTCTGATTCATATAAAGTATCTCCTGATTATTGCAAAACAGTAAAATGAAATTCAAAGGAAGAAATTTTATTTTTTTCTAGATGACTCATACATTTTTCAATTATCTCCTATAACTTCATGAGAACTCAAGGATCACGAATCAAGCCCATCTTGCTCTCTGGCAGAAACCAGCCTGTTGTGACCAGACAGTACTGCCATTTCCTTTGTGTTTTGAGGCCTTTGGCACCTGGCTATGATCTCACTGCAGCTGTTAGTCACCAGCCTATTCCCAGGCTTTGTGCAACATGACCATGTGCCACAATAGCCCAGGTCATACAATGGGCACCTCCACAGTTGCATATGCTCCTGGATGCTTGGCTGAATTCCCACCAGCATCCCTTTAGCCATGACAGAAACTTGACTTTCAGTTAACCATTTGAGGAATGACATGGCCTTCAGCTGAGCAAAGCCAGGCTTTGCATGGGAATTTCCCACATGGATTTGCAAAATACACTGCCCAGACAGTGAAAGCAGCCCAGAGGCTGGATATTCTGCAGGGCCAACTTGAGCACAGAGAGGTAAGTGTGCTTCCTGGAAGGCAATGAATCAATCAGAAGAACAGCTGGCCAATTAAGATGTGCATAACTTCTTGCCAGATGTTACCTCTGTGCTGATGGCTGACTGCATCTTAGAGATGCACATTGTTTCTCAACCCCCGGGGCTACTTTCATATCGTTAAATAAACAGAGCTAGGAACCATTCTATGGCAGTAAGGCTAAGTGGCACAGGCTGGCTTTGTCCTCACTATGTAGTCCACTACCACTTCTCAGTCTTGGGTGATAGCCTCACTGCCCTAAGACACAAATAGTATTTTAGGGGGAGGAGGGGTTAACGGATGAATGGCTGAATTAATGTGAAGGCTGTGTTTCAGCCTATGAAGACAAAACAGAGAGTAGGCGTTGCATACCCTTGGGTAAGGCAAAGCCTCTTGGGATAGTGGTGGAATACTGCATTGTGCTGAAGGAACTAGAGCTGGTGCTGTCCCGTCCATGTTCCCTGCTTGAAGCAGTCCCTGGTGCATGTTATTCCTCGACTTGTTTTAGGCCTTCTCTTGGAAAGTGCTAGCTAGCACAAGCCAAAACAGGACATGGTACCATAAATATACAGTATGGAGGACTATGGAGCAGGTCAAGCGAGGTCCCTAACCCTCTTTTATTTTGCAGACTAGATTTCACCTTCATGGCCAACAGTATCCTGAACTTCCTGTTGAAAGTGTCTTGGAAAGAGCCAGATGCACACATGTTCTTCATAAACAATAAGTATTGAATTCATAAATTATAAAAATTCATGGGCAGGATGGGATTAGGAAGGGAACATGAAGGTTGGAGGGGGTCCAACTTCAACAAGTAGGAGAAGATAAGCAAAATATATGTGGCTAGAGGGTATTACAGTAGGTCAGGTTAGAAGCTACACTGTGAAGGGAAAAAGGGATATCTTGAGACTCATAAACTGAAGTCTTTAAGTTATCAACTAACTTGAATTTGACATCCTTAATCTAGTCAAACACCCTTTTCTTCTTATCTAGCATCAGAGATTAGATTTCAGAAATCTTACGAAAATTCTTCAACTTAGTCACCCCCTTCCTAACTTTTACTCTAGCTCTGATTTACATCTTTAGGCCAGACAGCTTCCTTCTTGCTTGACCCAGAGGGCAACACAAGGTGACGGAATGCCCTTTATTGCTTACTAAACATAAGCATCTTCTGAGGTTTACAAAGGGTCAGATTCCCATATCCACCACATCTATACATCAGCTTCTCAGTACAGTCACTTATCGTGTTTGATTCTTGGTAGCATTCTCACTGAGACCTCTAAAGAGTTACTTAATTTTCTGATCTAAGAACAGCGCACTCACACAGGCAGTCCTTGTTAGGATTTGACTGTATTTTCCCACCACCATTATCTGCCTGTCTTCAGTCAGGATGGACAACGTATTGCAAAAATGAATATTACAGGGAAGGCAGAAATTAAAATGGTGTTCACAGAATGGAGTTTACAATTAGTTAGATACTTAGCTTCAGTCTGTCATAATACGTATTGTATTAACTAGCCATTAAGATAATTGGAATGAAATATTGCAGGTCTTGCCAGAACCTTTTGTCCCCTGAAAGACTTGGAGATTCAGTCATATTTCTGTAGGAAGCACAATGTAAGCAGAAGGAAAAGGCTAAATGAAGCCACACACTGTCTGTAATTAAATCGCTCAGTAAGTACTGTAAGTCATTCATACAGAAGTTTCAAATTATAAGAAATACCACAGGTGCCATGTAGACTCAGATAATGTCATGTAGGTTAGGACCCAATGTAAAGGAGAGGTTTGAATGATATTCCAAAAGCACTGATTCATTGTACTTCCTTGTTCTCAGAAGAACTTCTTCCCGTTCCAGTTCTCAGAAGAAGAAAGATGAAGCAGAGGAAGAAGAAAGACGAAGAAAGATGAAGAAGAAAACTAAGAACAAGAAGAACAAGAAGCACGTGTCTGAGAAGGCAGGAATGAGAATTCTCCACCTTGACAGTGCAGCTCTAGTTCAATCTGTAATATTCCCACCTCAATATTTCGTAAAGAAACAAAAATATGGAAAGAATACTTTTGGAAAAACTCCCAAATACATTATTTGCAGTAACTCTTTAAAGTTTATGAGTAAACAAACAACCAAAAGGTTTCTTAAGATTTGTTGTTCTATCTGCTCTTCTATACTCCACAATATCTTCCCCCCTTTAAATTTACAGATCTCAGTCAGTAAGCAGATAGTCTGCTATTATGTTTACAGTCTGAATTTCAAAGTGTAGTCTGTGTCTCTTCTAGTATGTGCATGGCCTTTGAATAGGGCAGAATATTCTAAGTATCAATGGAACAGAGCAAAACTGTGTACGCAACCAAACTGAAATTGTATTTCTTAAACAAAACTGCCACAGATAACAGGACAGATTCAAATGGACGTGGACCACAAAGAACTTTGAGTGGTATGGCACACAAGATGGCTAATAACAATATAATATGCTGGTAAGCAGCACTGAGTCAGCTGCAACAGTGTAGGTTTCAACAGTGCTGTTTTTACAGCCAAAGAGAGAGTAATTTGTGCACTTCTGGACTTCATTATTTTGTCTTTATTTAGTCATTTAATTGCTCAAAAATGTTCTTTAATAATTCTTTGTGCTTTTACTTCTAAACTTCTACTCAAGCTGAATTCTGTTGTTTCCATGTGAGTAACATATTTCCCTCACTTTTCCTCCTCAGCAGTATCCAGAGATTGGCAGACATCAGTTAGATGATTGTAATGCTATTGTAAATTATTTATTATATTTCATAATGATAAAGCAGCACTTTATGTAGCAATAAGATAAGGGCTGTGGTATAGTCCCTGATAAAAACTTCAATCACGGGATCATATTCTGCTTGTCACTTAAAAATTGAATGCAAAAGGTAAATAACTTTTCAATTCCTGATACATTAGGAAGTTTCCAGCCACTTCATCCATTTCTAAAGGAAAAAAAAAATATTACTTGTGGGCATTCCTGTTTTCTGGAAGCAGCAATTGTAAGATTCACCTACTCATTTTTCACCTGCAGGGTATGAGTGCTACTTGGCACTCCTGTGGTCCCCTCATCTGGAGGACCCGTAGAAGCACAACACATTTTCCTTCCTGTCTGCATGCAGCAGCTTCCAGCACAGTGAAATTCAGGGCCTTCATACAGCTGATGTGCCTGCAGGTCTTGTCCTGTTGCTGAATGGGGAAATATCCAGGATGTGCACCCACAAATCAGAGCTGGGTGCATCCTTGTTCCAAAGCATAGACAAAGCCTGAAACAACCACAGCTGAATCTTGTTTTTCACGCCCTGCTTTCAGGAAAAGAGGACGAGCCAAATAGTGAAGTGAATAGTGAAGACAGTCAAAGATGACAACCATATTTTTATGAGAAAATTAAAACCCCAAAAGCAACAATGCTATTGAAATTAACAGCAATTAAAGTCAAATTTGCTCAGCAACTGCAATGGCCCCTAGGATTTGTCATTTTTACACTGCAGCAAGGAAACTGGAAGTCCTAGGAGGCCAGGCTCTAGCCCAGATAGGTCCATGCCTCATCCCTTAGCACCACAACAGGGAGCCTATTAACACTGACAAGGCTGACTGCCCTGAAATTGCAGACTTTTAAAACACTGACATTCTTGGCCCCAACAGCACAAGGCCTCAGGACCTGTGCCCCAGATTTCGGGGGACACCTCAGGACCTCCAGGTGTCAAGTGTCTGGCTCTGCTGTAAGCCACCAGAGTCCCTGCCGCAGAACTGGGACCACAGTCTCTGTTATGGGGGGGCCACAGAGGTGCAGTCAGTCTACCTAGACCTCAGGCAGTGTGTCTGGAGGAATCATGCTGGAGTCACAGACCCCAGCCTTGTAAAGGGAATTCGGCACCTCTTTCCAACTCCGAGCAGGGTTGCACTGAAAACTTAGTTTCTATCAATGAGAAATTAATTGAACCCAAGATGTTAAATAGCTGCCTCACTTTTTGTTTCATTAATGTTGCCGGCAGGTTTTCACTTATTTGTTCTTACCACTTAGCTGTGTTTCTTAAACAAAAACATCATAAATATGATTTGATCAAAAAGGTTTTATATATACCAATCACAGCCCTTATTATACATGTATTATATTTACAAGGCAAATATGTTAAATAGAAAGCATTAAAATAAAAAGATCCAACAAAAAATATTGAACACTGCTTCCAAAGATGTATGTATTTAATGGATTCTGCCTTAAAATTGGTGTCTATGTTCACTTTTCTTCTTTCAGGGATTACAACTGTATAGTCATCTTTCCCTAACTCATGAAAAATTCTCCAAAACTGATGAAAATTCAAGTGTGCATGAAAACAAGGAAGTCATTACTAGCATGTAAGCTTCAGATTGATTTTCACTATGTTTGTCAAGAACTTTGGGCTTTGTAATCCTTCTTTGAAATGCAATCTGTATAAACCCTTTCAGACAGCAGTTTTCCCAGGTAGAAGCTGACAGCAGTAATAAACAGGACAAAACCCACATCTTTGGTTAAACTATTTTAATGAGGATGTTCTTAAACTATTAATGACCTGAGTCAGTGACTTTGGTAACCACGAGTTAGTTGGCAGGTTCCACCTATCTTGATTTCCAAGTGTGCTGGTTTTGGCTGGGACAGAGTTAATTTTCTCCATAGTGGCTAGTATGGGGCTATGTTTTGGATTTGTGCTGAAAACTGTGTTGGTAACACAGGGATGTTTTAGTTATTGCTGAGCAGTGCTTACACAGAGTCAAGGCCTTTTCTGCTTCTCACCCCACCCCACCAGCGAGCTGGCTGGGTGTGCACAAGAAGCTGGGAGGGGACACAGCCGGGACAGCTGACCTCAACTGACCAAAGGGCTATTCCACACCATATGACATCATGCTCAGCACATAAAGCTGGGGGAAGAAGAAGGAAGAGGGGGATGTTCGGAGTGATGGCATTTGTCTTCCCAAGTAACCATTACGCATGATGGAGCCCTGCTTTCCTGGAGATGGCTGAACACCTGCCTGCCGGTGGGAAGTAGTGAATGAATTCCTTGTTTTGCTTTGCTTGTGCATGCAGCTTTTGCTTTACCTATTAAACTGTCTTTATCTCAACCCATGAGTTTTCTCACTTTTACTCTTCTGATTCTCTCCCTCATCCCACCGGGGGGGAGTGAACGAGCGGCTGCGTGGGTCTTGGTTGCTGGCTGGGTTTAAACCACAACACCAAGATTCTTAACAGTCACAATTACACAAATAGATTCAGTATTATGTTCCTGATTACCAGATAAATGAAAGATGCAAAAAGGAATCTAGTTAATGCCTTTATAATCACACACAATTACCTTAAAAGGATAATAAAAATGAAAGAGAAATGTTCAGAAGTTAGGAAATACCAGACTTACAGTTGCTTTTGCAATGTTAATTTAAGACCCTATGTATTATGACACAGTCTTATTTATATGGTTCATAGTCTTTTTCCTATCTTTCTCAAAGCAATGGGTGGACTCACATTGTGAACAGATCAACATGTGCAGTGGAACAGAGTATTTCTGGGGGAGACTATTTCTGCAGAGTATAACAATATTCTATGTGAGAAAGAGCTAAAAGGGGGTGAAACACTACCCCGAAGATTTTCATAGACATTGTTGAGAGCAAATGACAGCTGAGATTTAGGAATCTTTAATTCCTTCTCAGTCTTTGAAATCAGAGTGGCCTTAATAGACAGAGGTTCTTCCGTTTCTCCATAGACTTACTCAGACTTACTGGAAAACTCCAGTATCTCCCTGGACCACTCTTTTGTTTGTTTGTTTTTTTCCAAATCACCATTTGCCTATCCTTAGCCTGTCTCCTTGTCCTGACACTGCCATTCTCCATCCCACAAATATTCAATCTAATTCTAGAAAGTCTTAATGTCACATTCCCTATACTCCCTAAAAGACAGTAAAAACTATATCTTAAGTAGCATGAAACTGAATTAATAGTGGACTGAGGGGAGTCTTATCCATACTACAAGCACACGTCAACAGTGCAAAATAAAGGAGGACTATGGAGCAAATTCTACCACTAGACATCTGATCGACACTGTTAGTTCACCCTCTGGTTTTATTTCATAGTAACCCAACTGCTCTCTTGCAGACAAAGCCTGCATATAACTCACTCCAGGGACTGCTCCCAGAAAGCTTTATATCCTCAGACACCCTACATGTCATCATGCCACATGTCATGGCATATTATGCATGCCTTCACTTTAATGCTATTTAAAAAAATCTGCTGTGGTGGATTCACATGATTCAAGTACATGGAACTGAAATACAGTGGTACATAGTATTAACCACCAGTTAAGGCCACAAGGGCCCTGATGAGGTCCAGAGGACAGAAGTCTATGGCCAAGTGCTGCGTAGTGTGGACAAGCCAGTGGTACTGACAAAGCCAGCCTTCACACTGTGGAAACCAAGAAGAAATGCCATTTGGGCTTGAGCCCAAGGAGCTTTCCTTGGGCTCCTTTTTTATTTTAGCCTTTTTTAATGTATTGGAAGTGCCTGAAAAGCAATGCTGTCAGTCTTTGTTGCAATGATAATGCTGAAAAATGGAAACTATAAATGTCAGAAGCTGAATTTTCTGGTTTCGGTGATCTTTTTCTTCCCACTTCTGCGTGTGTTTCTCTTCTACTTTTCAGGACACAGGTTCAGCTTCTAACAGCAGAAGTAACAATAGTTATAGCTCACCTTAATCAGTTTTCCCTTTCTGCAAAAAGGAAAAGAAAGCAAAAACCTGTACATGCCATGTGCACCTTGCTTTCTTTTGGAAGAAAATTTGGGCGCACAAGCAAGAAGGGAAACATTGCACTTCAAAAGCTTCCTAGTTTGGAAGATCAGGAGAGCAGGACTGCAGGGCACACAGCAGGTGCACCTACTTGTCAGTGCAGACACAGTTACCGTATCCTAGATAACAAAACTAGTAAGTCTGTTTCAAATTAAAGACTAGGTTGACTAGCACACCAACTGTTTTTCTCTCCTCTAATGCAAAATAAGTGCTTATTTGGATGCTTTACACTATTCCAGAGTTTGGAAAAGCAGTAAAGAGTATATAAATAAATTCAGATTTAGGAGTTGAATTTATTTAACAAAAACCAACACATAAAACCAGACTGAGGTCACTTTTCTTTAGCATATCTTTAAGTATTTCATTCAAAAGTTGTAAAGGCCTCTTAACCCTGACCCCTTCTGAGGGGACATATGTGCTATGTAGAATAAATTATTACTATTTTTTTCTATTACCTGAAACATATGCACAAAATAAATCCACCATAAGTCCAAATCAAGACCAAAAATACATCTTCAGTGCCAAAACTACCTCATCTAAGGCAACCACTTCAGTATAAATACAAAGCTCTTATCTTGTATGGAGTCTAGACAACAGAAGATAACATTTGTCTGCAAATTCAGCTATTATGCTATAGATGATAGCAAAGTAATGCAGAAATTTTAAATATATGCTGAAAACCCATATAAGTACAAAGCTTTGAACTTGGTCAATAATCAAGGAAAGCCAGTTTTTGGCAACTACAGAATAACTAAAAGGTTGATAACTAAAAAGTTGCATGTCTTTGGACATAGCAAGATTTATAATACAGAGCTCGCCGAAACACAGCCACTAGAAATGTAGAAAAAGTAGTTTATTATATCATATAATCTGATAAATTTTTATTGTATAGTTCAAGAATGCATCTTAATAAGGCTTAAAGACTCTCCTAATTCAGATTCCCCAACAGAGTATGCATGTTACCAGTGGTTTTTCACTGCCGGACATATCTTTTTAGGTAAAACAAAACAAAAACCCAATACCTTTTCTCCCCAAAACTGAAAGGGGACAGATTCACAGGCATTAAAATAGCTAAAATAAGTAAAAAGATGGTAGGATTGTACAGTGATTTTAATTTTGGATAAATATAAGATTGTAAATACAATAACTGATAGTGAACATCTGTTTATCGTACTATTACATCTACTAATCTGATTATAATACTGTATGTAGGAAACGAAACAATTGCATTTGCATGCCTACAGCTCAAGTCTGTTTTATTTCCCGTGGATCATCTATGTAGCTAGACAGGTGTGTTGGCTTCAGGCTATTTTTACTGCAAAACATCTGAAATCACAACTGTGAACCAGTTCTGCAGGTGAGAATTTTCCTGACAGAGTATTTACATTTGAATTTGAAAAGTCATCTGCAGCTTAAAGGAAGAGTATATTACTTAATGTACAACTGTGGCCATTGGTTTTAGAGTTGGCTTCCTAACTGGAACTGATATTTATAAATCTGTCTTTCAGAAAGACTGAGTTTTCCTGGTAAATATCAGGCTACTATTATCTAGGTGCTTAAATATAAAGGTTTAGGTACCTAGCATGAGGCACTGGAATTTGAAAGCTTTGCCCAACATCTAAATTAAATAGTGTTGTGCCACAAACTGGTAAGAACAAGAACTGCAAGATCTCAAAACGAAAACTGCACCCACCCTGCCTGTCCACCCTGAGGCTTCACTTACTCAAAGAGCTTAACTTGAAAACTCCTCTTACACCTATTAAGAAATTAACGCTTGAGGAACAATGTGAAGTTCCTATGTGCACAATATTTAACTTCAATTCAGTATAACTTTCTTATCTGACAGATTTTTTAACTATTCCTTTTCATAGCTTCAGAAAAAAACCCGTTTTCTAATGGGCTGCTGATCAGAACTGTTATTCTGATGGTGAAATCCCAAAGGAAAACGTTTCAGATATCAAGTATTCCCTCCAGAGTCCCTGGCAGTCATAGAAAGAAGAACTTCTTGATGTATAAAGACGGTGTCACCATTGTCAGAGAATACTACAGCAGGAAATGAACCACAAATAAAAGCAATGTCTTTCTTCCTAGGAATCAAAATAGTTGTTTTTTCACCTACAATAATTTTGAGAATAAAATCCTAATGAAACCTTGTACACATGATGAGAAAAAACGCTTGTCTCTAGCTTTTTTAAATGTGAGTATACTTAGGCAATTACTCAAGCTCATAATTTCTAGAAGGTAAGTTCGTACACAACATATAGAGAAGGACTCCATCAAGAAATCAAAATATAATTTTATAGAAAGTGAAATAATCTACAGTTCACAGCCAACTTCACTTTTCCAACAAATGGAGCCATAAATGCAATTTTCTGTCCTTTGCTCTGAAGAATTAATTTTAAGGTATTCATATTTTTCTTCAAGTACATCTTAAGTCTCAATTAAACCACAAAAAGCTACAATAAAGTAACATTAAGAACCAACTTAAACCCATCATAGCAAGGAAATTCAGACTTAGGCTAAAAATTTTGTCTCACTCTTCATCTTTAAATCACTCTGTTGTGGTTAGGAATTGTATGGCTTGGAGAAGTGTGTGATTTTTCATACTGCACGGTACATATGTTCCAGCACTTAGGTTAAAGGAAAGTCAGAATTTTAAGCCTTATCTCTGAATTTCTTTACCTTTGAAGGCTTAACTGAAGCATCTATAATTACTTTAACATGAGCTTTTTACATTTAAATCTTTTCACTCTGGAATAGCAAGTGGAATTCCGAAAGCTCCTATTTTACTGTGTATATCAATAGCACTTTCTAAACTTAAAAGATTGAGCACCGTTTACTACATGAAACTGAATATATGCATTTTTAAATGGCACTTAGACATGAGTGGCTTAAATGTGGTAAAAAAGGCTTACACATTCCCAATATAAGTTACGAATTCAAACATTTGGGCATGAAAATCCTTTCCCTAAGTTGTTTTCAAGCTTCATCCTTTTTTCTGCAATAACTAAAGCAAAGCCACAGTAGCTGCAGCCATTTGCATCTAAGGAAGAGATGTTTTGCTTTGGTGATATAGTTAATGAGTCTAAAAATATTCAGTATAATAATTCTGTCAAAGCCCCCACAGTCTCCTCAATGAGCAGAAGCCTGCAGGATTCCAATGGGGAGCCAAGTAATGAGCTCTCAGCATTCGCTCCCACACCGTCCAGACGAAATATACTCGGGCCTCGACGGTTCCACATCATTAGCAACATGAAACAAAGACACATGCTTGACTTTAATAAGCGACTAAAGTTGCTGGCTTATTAGGCTGTCACTGCACATAAACTCTATTTCAGTGTGACAAAACAGTTCCCTGCAAACAACAACAAAAAAAAAAAAAAAAAAAGGAGGGGAACACTTTTACAAACAGAGGTTGGTATAATTTAATGTAGCAAGTGATTGAACGGAGTTGAACGGGGGCGCAGAGGAAGTGATGGGTTTCTGACACCGACTCTCACGGGCATGCCGCAGACTGCAGTTTCACTGCTGGAGACGCCGGTTACGGTGGGCTGCAGTGATCAGACTATGGGCATATGTGACTGAGTTTTAGTTGATATTCCTGCAAGACAGGAAGTGAAGAAGCTTATTTCCCACTGGGAAAAGGTTCAGGCATGATTAACTTGGGCATGACCAAATAGGTCAATGATATGACAATGAGTGTCTAGC
Organism: Platalea leucorodia; assembly: GCF_965183815.1. Lineage (NCBI taxonomy): Eukaryota > Metazoa > Chordata > Aves > Pelecaniformes > Threskiornithidae > Platalea > Platalea leucorodia. The sequence continues at coordinate 47,737,624 of NC_138823.1, read as the reverse complement.
ACAATAATTAAGTGGGAAAATGTGTGTGATTTGTTTCTTCTTGTTCTTCACATACAAATAATGCATTAGCAAGGATTCATTTAATCTCCTTCATTATATAAAAATTGATAGCAACACTGTATGATAGCCTTCATTTGAACATATTCCTTTAAATTATATTTGTCACTTCAGCAAAATAGTTGCACCCATGAATACACTTCAGTGTTTAAACTTCAATATTTGACTTGCAGAGCTACTGAGAACCTTTTTAAATGTTAATTTCTGCTAAAAGTATACATACACAGAGAGAAAAAAAATACTGTAATATTTACATTTTAAAAAGGGTGGCCTTTGATCTTAAGTAAAACTTAGCATTAGAGATGTGCAGGAAAAAATCCTCCTGTGCCACAAGCTTATTCCCAATTTTAAACATTCTCCTGTTTCATACGAGGGTGACATATGTGAAAAACTAGTGAGTGAGGTTAACAGAAGGGTTCATTTGTGCCATAAGTCAACCACCAGGTGGCTATGGCACTCATCTGAAGGTTGAAAATCAAAGCTCAGGTTCTCTGTTCTGCATTAATTCAGAGCAGGCATGGATATTTTCATGCACTACAAAGTCACCAGTATAGCTTCAACAGAAGAGAATGATAAAAATCTAGCTATACACATTCAATAGTGTGGCCTTAGAAAATCCATCTAGATTATTTGAGACAGATGCTGAAGTCCCTGGTCGAAACTGGGTTTAAGCAACCCAAGATGAGTAGAAATATTGTCCTAGGCCCTAAGAGCAAGTTCCTGTTAAAGCTTCTAAATAAAGTCCTATGAAGAATTCAGTTCTGAAAACCTGCCATTTTTTCAGGGAAAAAGATTTCTTAACCAGCTACACTTATCTAATTTAAATATTTCATTCAGAATACTTTTCACAAATGTAATTTGCTTTCTGAGCTCATTCTCAGACTCTTTTGATAATGGTAACACACTTTCAGGAGGCAGCCATCTTAAACAATATTATTGACATGTTTATACATAGAACGGTGGGCATGTTTAGGAGAATAATATATTGATTAAAGGGTAACAAAAGATCCATAGTTGGCGGGAGTTCTATAACAGTGTTGTTATTTTTTTTTTGTTTGGAAAATGTTGAAGAAGAGGGGGGTTTGTAGGCATTAGAATAACTGCTTTATACTGCAGCTGAGGTGACACAATTTAAAAAGATCTCTGAAGTAGAAGACAGAACTTCACTGTTGGTTCAACAGGCTGATCCATCAGAATTTCCAGGGAAAAAAATTAGGTTGTCATTTGACAATGTGAATTTTAAAACAAAAGCAGTTTGTGGTTAATCACAGCATTTATAAATGAGGAACTGCAAGGATCAAAAGCCCAGAAAAAGAACAGAAGCAATGAGTTGCTCTTTTAACAGTACCTAACAAAAAGAGATAATACGTGAATAATACTGACAGGATACATTATAGCAAAAAGTATAATCACTTGCTAATTTCAGATGTAATCTTAGGATACTTTAACAGCTGGTAGCATGAGCAGAAAGTAACCTTCGCCATGAAGCTTAGCCACAAAGTCTGGAACATCACCAGGCCCAACTCTGTACTTACCAATATACACAACTCCACAAGAGTTTACATGACTATGGGAACATAATCCTGAAATGCTGCAGTGTGTGTAGCAAGGAGGACATACATCAAGCTCTCCATCATTATACACAACAATTACAACTGGCGGCCTTTCCCCAAAAGGCTGGGAAAGACATGCAATTCACCTAGGGCTTTCCCAGAGACATGGAAAAAGGACGACTGAAGTGTGTATGCGAATCCTGAAAAGTTCTCAGTTCTGCAAGTAACTAGCACTTGCTAACCACTTCACAAGAAACATACGACTTTGTAGTCAGACACAATGAACAGAGCAGACACAACAGACACAAGTAAAGCTAATAAATTTTGGAGAAATTTCAAAACTTTGAAGGGAATATTGTCTGAAGAAGAAAATGTCATTATGGAATCTGGCATCTATGTAGTTATTCAGCTCTTATCTAGATCCAGCTAGTAAATACTAAACACCAAGATACTGTTGGAGTTACCTTCACAAGTTCAATAAAGCACAAAGCTGACCTAGGCAGGCTAGGTAGGCTCATATGTTTCTCTTAATAATCTCAGACATTTTTTCTAAATGATATAATTCATTTTGAACACTTGAAAAATTCCTATAATTTATATTAAATGATAAATAAATACATGAAATAAAAATAAACCCCCCAAAATTTTCCTTCAGCAATAATACACTCACAATCCATAACTAACAGGAAGACAAACAATCCATATTTGGCACAAAATACTGAAACTCTATTTATACCCTGGTTTCCAGTTGATTTAAACCTTCATTAGAAAATATACAACTGTTAGTGCAGAAAAATAGAAATATCTCATGTAATAAGAGTAAATTATATATGAATGAGAGCCAAACACCCTTTGACACACTGCTGATAAAACCCCTGACTTCAGGCACACTACTGAATTAGAAACTCTGTTGGGGCAGCACCCCACACAGAATAATGTGAGAATAAAATCATACTATAATAAATTTATCGTAGTGACAATTTTATGCACCATTCACTACTGTTAATTTAATAAAATACCCTTGCAGGGTAGTTGCCCCAGTGTCCCAGATCGCATGTTCCAATACAAGACTTAAAGCAGCAGCTGGACTTCACTGAACTGGTTGTCAGTCACTATTCAGTGGCTGACAGTACTTTTAATGATCATGGGCAATACTTTAGAAAATTACAGCATTCTCTCTATAATTCTGAACTAGAACTGTCTCTTCATTTAATTCTGGAAGGAAATTATGGCTGCAGGAATCTGGGTTTCACACAGAGGTTTAGAGTAGCTAAAGATCTTTCAAATACCATAGAAATTCTCTTAATGTCTTGTTTACTATACTTTGATCACCTTGCATCTAAATAGAGGAAAATGGATGAGGAAGGAAAAGGGAACATATTTTATCTTATTTACATTGATTTAGTATCTTTAATTAACTCCCCTTCATGCTGCTATGTGTTCCTGTATAGATATGTCAGAAATGTAGCAGATTAAATCATTTTGCAAGGAGATACAGGCTTATCTCTTTCTCTGTGGTCTCTGTTATTCTTCACACCACCTCCTTTCTGGGAAGAAAATATGTTCACAAAATATTGACTACGGAAACTAAACCTTTTACAGGTTGCTCCACATGGCAGTAGGGAGAAATCAATTATCTTGAGCCTTTGTTCTTCCCCCATAAAAGAAAAAAATGCAATTTGAAATATCTGGTGGGTATAGCATCTTCCAAATGGTAGAAAGTAATGTCAAGCCTCTCAATGAATGTCAAAATGTTAACATGAAAGAAAGCTGGTTATCTGCATCCTACCTGTGTGTCTCTCAGATCTGTTCTCTGATACAAAGGCTGTCATTGCTGCCTGCCTTCCCAGGACATTTGAGTAAACTGTACATACACGCTGGCATCAGGGAGTACCCACACCGTAAGTGCTTCAGAGGTCTTAAAAGGGTATGGCTGCCTTAGTTACTCTGACTTTTCTGACCGTATACAAAACCTGCTGTTACTAAACCAGCGGGGAGGCAGGCAGACTATATTTAAAGAGTTAAACAAGCATAAGTATAGAACGTCAGATTGCTCAGGGAAGCTATTAAAGTAGAACAAGCTCTTGTTGAATGAGCAATTGTTTTCAAAAATGCGTCTATCAATGGCATCGCCATAGTACAATCTGATGCTAAACAAAGCTCAGTTAGCTATTCTTCATGATAAAACAGCTCCACCTTCAATTTTTTCCCCGAAGTCTTACAAAAATCTAAGAAACTTCCAGAAATGTTCATTCTTCCCCAAATAAAATAAAAGTAGTCTCCGATCACTCAACAGCATAATTTTTTGACTTGCGAACAACATTGGCAGATTGATGATTTAACGTAAAAAAACTAAAAGCATATGTAAAACTCAAGTTGTCAGAGGGCTTTGACACATGAAAAGGTTACCATGCATCAGCTGCTCTGTCGTTTAGTCACTGTGCATTCTTTTACTTTGTAACGAGTGCTCAATGCAAGATAATTTAAGGCAGGCACAGAAATACCATGGTGTAGCTTAAAAGCCTGCACAGACCCATCAATAGCATCACAAGACATGGTATTTATGCTTCTAGTTAAATGGTTTGCATATTTGCATAAATTTTCTCTATCTATCCATATTGCAGGTGCATCCACACCTGACTGGGAAATCACGTATCCCTCACTCATAGTAGGATACTGCTGGTACATGCTGCTATTTGCAGAACTGTGCACACAGACAGTTACGATTCTGCAGCTGATGGACAATAACTTGTTCATGTGTCAAAAATCAGGACTACTTTATTCTTGAGGAAACGTGTGTATGGTAGTCTGCCATTAAAACTTGCAATTTTGTACTGATCTCAGTGAGGCAAAGAGGAAATGTTTTCTGAAAATGTTGTTCTGGAGTTGATACAGAAGGCAGTGGCTTAAATTTCTATAATATTTTGTTACTTATACTTTTCCACCATAAAATCAGCATTCATTTATTATTAAAGCAGCAAAAATGTGTATTTGGCAGTTACTAAAGACAGATGGAAGAACATTTAAAATTTCAGTTTTCCACCAAAGGAGCATTCTTCCAGGATTTCATTGTATTACGGGATTTTTTTTTCTACAGGAAACTATTTCCAAAAGCCATTTCTACTTTCTCATTAAATTTTGATAATTTCTGAAAGTTTCATTATCTCTTCTGTTTCTTAAATTAATTATGAGTTAGTACAATGTATGAAAACATTGACATGAACATACCACATTTAGTATAATAACATATCCTAAATGCAACATTGCAATATATTGCCTATGTCAAAGTATGTTTTTCATATGATGAAAAAGAAAAATGTCAGAATTTCAAAGTCAATGGCTTTAAAAATTTTATTTCACAGGAAATTTAGAGATTTTTCCTTTTCAGTATAATGTCAAATATTGTTAAAAATATTGCAACTTCCTGCTTCTAACTGAGTTCAGCAGATGATAATTTAGACTTTCATGGCATGATAATATATACTTTCCTGGACAATACGGTGCACCAGACAAAACTACCAGCTACAACAAACTCAGCCATTCACACTGGTACAAGAGGCTGGAATTTTCTCTCCCAGCCAAGGGGGTTAATAAAATACAGACCACTGATGGACCTGGTGTCCAGAATCAAAGCTTAAGGACGTATCACTAATGTGGTAGTTTGAAATCTTGTTTCACTGGGGCTAGATAATGAAAAAAAGTACCGCTGTCCACTGTAAGAGAAGGAAAACACCAATTCCGAATCAAGGAGGAGGGAGATTTCTTTGCCTTGCCAGCCCAGCTGTATATAACAGGAATAATCAGACTGCATCTCTTGAATGACATGTAGCTATCAAGCAGCTCCGATACATCTCTCCCATCAGAACTATGCCTCATGACCAGGGCTATGCAGAGCTGGAAATTGCAGAGTAATACAAATGGCCAGCTGTGAGAAGTGAGCCAGCAAGGGCTGCGAAGGTCAATATTGCTCGGTTGTTTTCAGCCCCATCCGACCACCTTGACCTGAGCTGTCCTGAAGCAAAAAGGCGGGAACATGGGGAGCTTCATGTTCTGTAGCTTGCAGGCACACTTTAGCACAAGGGTTGCTATGACAAGAAAGATTGGACATCTCTGCACTAGGAAGAGGATCTCCTCTAGGAGAGAAAAGATTAAAATAAGTACCATCTGCCATCTCTCTTATAAAAGCATGATAAGTAGAAATCCACAAAGACTTATTGCAACGTCATCATCTAGATCAAGAATTAAGGAGTTAAGCTGGTAGAATGAAGGTAGAAGAAGGTGAGATGACTATTGACAATACTTATTTCTATCAGCTGAAAAATATATATCCTGTTCTGGCTCCTCTTTTCTTCATTCTATTGCCACAGCAGCTCCCCACTTTAGGCAAGGTGTTCATAATAGGTAAACAAAAGTAGTGCGATTACTTCTTAATTATTCTTTCTAGGAAAACCTAGTTACACAAGCAACTTGTAAAGATGTTAAGATTTTCTGTCTAAAATTAAAATTGTTCTGAATTTATGCAAAGCTCTCCCCTCAAATAAATGTTTCTAGTGATGTGAAGATTCAGAAAATGCTTCAACAGCAATAACTGGGATGGACGCTGTGTTGTAATAATTTGGATACACTTGACTAATGCAGTTATTCGCAATGAGGTTGGCACAGTGCCCAAAGCATTGCGCAAACAAATACAGCAAGACATTCAGTTTAGCATCTTCCAATACTGCATTGAGATCTTTGTTCAGTCCAGGGGTATTGTGGATGCTATAGTGTACTCTATCATAAAAAATTGCTAAAATATATTTATATTTCTTTGTTCAATTCACCAGTGTGTTTTATGTAAAAATGCTGGTGAGGCACAAGCATTTTTAATCAAATTAGTATGCAACATAAGGCAGCTGTGTATTCAAATGGGTTTTTAAGCAATTTGGTTGTTTTCTTTATAATAACAGGAAAGAACATTTTGATTTTGAAGGTGACAGAGGCAATATTACCAGAATTAAACAATCTGAATTAGCTTTTTCATGAAATGTAATATGTTTTATGCTTTTAGATGGGATGCTCCACTGCTTTCAGATGAGCCTTTCACTGTCACAGTCAATGACCAGGAACAGAATAAGCTCTGGAGGTAGGATTATCCTCAAATTTAATTTTTTTTAGAAGAAGCTAATGGCAAATGTTTCTAGCGAACTTTAGGTGCATCTACGTTATAACTAGAGAACCAAGACAGGATATTAAAAGATAAGTATGAAATTAGTAAACAAAGTTTGACATTTTGCTTAGCTTGAATTTGATGTCTGAAATGAATATAATCTCTACAAAGCTTGTACATATATATAATATTATATAGTATATACTTTTGTTTTCAGATACATATAGGAAGAAAATAATAGAAATCATTTAAATGTATAATATGGTGCCAAAGAAACATATCTTCCAAACATTTACGTATTAGCTTGTGTAACATGATAGAGATTTCTGCAAGGAGTGAATGTGAATTTGTTTTTGTTATATCTCAGGATGAGGAAGTTTTCCTCTGTTCTATAAAACTGCAGTTTGAATCAGATCCACAAAGGACACTAGTTCACTAATACTGTAAATAATAATTCTCTGGAAAATAACATAGTGAGTCAATATTTTATATAATTAATTGACTTGGGGGTCAAGTGTACTGAGTATACAAATAAAAAGTACTTTTTTTCTTAATCAACAATGGCTGTTCCGCAAATCAGTCTGGATTCTTTCTGTCTGACACTTCATCACAACCCTCCTGGGTCCCCTGAGGGCTCTCCAGTTGCACCTGTGCAAATCCACTTCTTTAGAGAAGTCCACACAGAGGTACCTGTATATGCTGTATGTTATTCTCATGTACTCAGCTGGCCTAAGGAAAGCAGAGCAGGGAGATGGGGAGTGACAAAGGAGAACGTAGGATGCCTACAGAGCATATTTGATGTGCCTAAGACCTTGGTGTAGTGAACTATTAAAGTAATATAAATCTATACAATTCCTGACATATGCCTTGCAGGAGAATGGAACTTGGGGACAGAATTACCAGTCAGATGGGATTATTTTCAACACTGTTTTAAAGTAGGTAGCCTGGACTTTGCACTGGAATTATACGGTGTTGACAGTCATTTAAGGCCAAGAGATTTAAAAACGTACTCCTTGGTTTATGAACCTCTTCTAGAGCGCCAGGTACCACTTCTCTGCCCCGAATTTTCACTGGGCTTGTGGCAGCTGCATGCCCTCGGAAGGCTGTATATGAGATGCAAGTACCCAGGAAGGTGCTTCCTTTGCGGAGTGGACTCTGGGAAGCATTTCCAGACTTTGCCAAGAGTAGTGATGAAGCTCATAGATCTAAAAACATATTTTGCAAGTTATGCAGCTTTAATGAAGTCAACACATTCATGGTCACAGAATAATCCTTCGTGTAAGTCTTATTTTAAACTATGTAATCTTGAGATTTCAATTCACACTTTCTTTAATTGTAGTGAATAACTGCCTTCTATGCCGGCCACAGAATGAGAGAGACAGTAAGAGGTTTGACGCTGTTGTGGTTTAACCTGGGAGGCAGCTAAACGTCACATGGCTGTTTGCTCACTGCCCACCCCCCCCAGTGGGATGGGGGAGAGAGTTGGAAAAAGAGAAAAAGAAAAAAAGAAAAAAGTAAAATACACGGATTGAGATAAAGACAGTTTAATAGGACAGAAAAGGAAGGGAAAATAGTAATAATAAAATAAATAATAATAATAATAATAATAATAATAATAATAATAATAATAATAGAAGATACAAAAATAAGTGATGCGCAATGCAATTGCTCACCACCCCCTGACCGATGCCCAGCACATCCTCGAGCATTGGTCACTTCCCCCTGGTCAGCTCCCCCCAGCTTTATATACTGAGCATGATGTCATATGGTATGGAAAATCCCTTTGACCAGTCTGGGTCAGCTGTCCTGGCTGTGCCCCTTCCCAGCTTCTTGTGCACCTGGCAGAGCATGGGAAGCTGAAAAAGTTCTTGACCAGTGTAAGCACTACTTAGCAACAACTAAGACATCAGTGTATCAACCTTATTCTCATACTAAATCCAAAACACAGATTATACTAGCTACTAGGAAGAAAATTAACTCTGTCTCAGCCGAAACCAGGACAGACGTGTGGCTATGTCACTTTATTCCTAGAAGTAACCCAGAAAGGAGTATTGCTGGGATCCCAGTGTGCAGAGGAAACACAAGTGTCATAGGGTACTGTGGGGAGTGCTGGGAAAGAAGACTGCTTGGGTGGATGACAAAAAGTAGTCATTATTTCAGTGGATCTGGAGGAAGATGCCACCCAAGATGACATTTCAAGAAGGGAAATTTTTCTTGGGTTCTTGGCTGCTGTCTTTGTACAACCATTTTGAGAACCTTGGAAATGGAGAAACACACATTTGGAATCAATTAAATCAAACAAGTGGGATCACAGAGGGTTCAACACTGGACTTCTCAATAGAAGAACAAGAGGAAACTCTTGCATTATCTGCTAGTTCACCAGTGCAGAAATCAGATTGCTATTGTTTAAAATGATGTTTGGGTTTCTTTCTGATGTGTTACTTCAGCCAATTTGCTCTCATCAGCTGAAGGAAGCTAGGCATGTATCCCTGACATCAGCAAAGTAAGTACCATCCATATCACCGTGCTCATAATTACAAAAAAAATTCTGAAGGCAACCTTTGAAATACAAGAAAAAATCTTCATAAAGGAAAGCAATAGGCCATAATTAGATAGCCTTTCTTATAATTCTATAATCCCCAAGAATGGAGAAAAAGAGTTTGGCAATATAAGATCTGTAATCACCTAAGAATAGAGGTAGAGCATTCTCCAATATGTCAAGACAAAAAGAATTATTCAGAAAACTTCAGGCCAGAATTCTTTTGCAAGCATATTACTAGAAATAATGGTATGGGACAAGATGACAAGACATTTAGAAATGGGTGATTTAGTTAGGAGCAGACAGCATATATTCACTAAAGGTAAATTATGTTTGACAAACTAGCTTGAATCCGATTATTTTAATGTTCTGTTGTTGAAGGAATGAATTAGTGTCTGCAATTTATCTGATTTTCAAAACTGTATTTGATATTTGCCATGAGAGAGACCTAGTTTACAAAGGGGGAATTTCAGGCAGTTACTCAAATAGAGTGAAAATCATCTCAGGAAAATGAAAGAGCATGTCAATTAACAATAACACTTCAGGTGGAAAAACGTATACAACCAGCAGTCAATAAGCACCACTTTACTTGACCTATTACACAAATTGCGCTGAAATCAATGTCAAGAATGGCTAGATTTGGTGGTAAACCATATTAGGACTAACAAAATTACAGTGGGTTACTGGGAAATGGATAGTAAAGTTGCATCAACACAGTTTATCTCTGGAAATTAGAACAGTTCTGGTGTTTTGTCATACTATAATTCCTCATCCCCACACTCTTTTTTGCATTCAGATATTCACTCTTCAATTCAGCAAATCCTTTTCAGAAACTGTGAATACTCTTTTTTTTTTAAAGAGCTAGATAACCTTAAGATATTTATATGATGCATTTATTCCAACAGATCCCAAAACCTGGATTTATCTCTAGTGATTTGCAGGGATTCATACCCGAGAGTATGAATCAATGCGCTACAGCTGCTCCGTAGAGAAGTGAATTTCTAGCCTAGGTCATTGTTTCATTTCTGTCTTTGTCTTGTGGCAAGAACACATCACACTCCTATCTTGCAGACCTCTTTGATCAGGGCATTAGATATAATTCCTTCAGTCAAGCAAGGAAAAGTGGTTAGCCTTATATTCTTTAACTCCTAATAAAATATTTATCTTAATACAACCCTAAAATTCTTCAGGGAGCACTCAGACTCAGCTCTAAGATTATTTGTTTTAGGACAAATTGACATCTATTTTAATCCCATAATACCTTTATAACCAAGACATGTAAAGAGATCTTTACGTCTTCTTTCAGAACTGATGGAATTACACTTTTTGAGTGTACTTGGTAGGTCAGATGATTGAAAATTTCTACCAACACTGCTCTATGGAAAAGGTCATATAAGTGCTATTTAAATAAGAGGTATGAGAGAAAGTATGTGAAGGTTCAGCTCCACGGCACTGTGTGAAATTATCAGCCCGAGTAGTGGCAGTTCCAGCATTTGCCTGATGCCCCGCAGTGCATCTCCCACTTGTCTTGAGCAGGGGCCATGCAGGCAAATGAGTTGGCAAAGCCGCCATTTAGGGTGTAGATGTGGCTGCAGGCAGACCTGGTTTGCCAGGTTAGTGTTCTGCCATATCAGCTCTCCAAGCTGGTACCCAGTGCAGGCAGCATGCCAGCATGAGGGAGGAGCCAGACTGCAGTTGCAGTAATTTACATTTGCTGAAGTTGTCATGCAACTGTGCTCTGAATGGCCCCCTGAAAGGTGGGTAATATCCACACTTAGGAGTATCTTCAGTGGGCCACTTGTTGTGGTAGAATTCTGCATCCTCCCTCAATCCTTTCTGACCTCAAATAGATGTTGCCACTTCCTCTGTCCCTCACCTCTCCTACCTGTACTGTGTCAGTTTACCTAAGGAGCTGGGGATCACCCACTCCAAAAGCATTGCCACAACAGAGTGGCTCACTGCCATCACGTCTGATTTCAACCAAGAAGAAACAATAGGCTACAAATAACTTAGTTGTTTATATATCAGTATGTTTTTTTTAATTTGAAGGTTGACACGGCATGTCAGGTTGATTGAAAGATACATCCTTGCCGAAAAATGTCAAAGAGCTGCCAAAGGGAGATGCAAGAGTTCCACACCTCACTGAAGCAAAGGGTTGTTTACTAACCAGTTAAGTATACAAGGTAACTTCTTAAGGGTCCTCAACAGGTGGAAGACTCAAATTCACATTCTCACTGTCTCATTGAGAGCACAGATTTGAAAGAAGATGTCATATCTTTCAGTAGCATGCCCAGACCTGGGACCTACATTATTCTGCGGTTGCTTCCTTCAGCATCACTGATGAAACTACTTCTTTTAGCATAATTTACTTGAAATTTCTTTCAGAGAAAGGTTCTACTGTTAGATGAACACCTTAATGACTTTTTCATCCTTTTTGTCTCCTTCAAAACTAATTATTGACAGTGTGTGACAATACAGTGAGAAACCGAGACGGACTTAGCCAAGAATAATTTGTAACCTGGTCATTCAGGCAGGTGTTCTTGGGAAAGGAGGGAATTTTATTTCCAGTCATATTAGCAGGATACTTAGGCCTGGGAGGATACTGAGCATCTGAATTACTGACATTTAAGTGGGGAAGTACTCCATCTTGCTGAAAAATCTGAAATGCCCTCTCTAGATCTACCCATTGGTTTCCAAATATCTTTTGTTTTTAATCAAAACAAACTGATGATTTTCAGAAACCAAACTTTTGTTTTCTCCAACCTACAACATTTTTTTCCCTTTGTCCCAAATTCTGAAAATCTTAGTTTTAGATTGGCCTGAAACAAATTTGAAGAATCCTAGGTATTTGTTTCTAACTAAAAATTGACTTGCACAGCTCTGCTACACTCATTGGCAGTACAGCCAGATTACAAAAGAATGCCCAAATCTTTCCTAGCATAATCTTTTATTCCAGCCTGTTCTACAGTTTACTTATTTGTAAATAATTACAGTTAATGTAATGTAATAGTGCAGCTGACTCACTAATGCTGCAGTCCAGACACTTTAACCTCAGAGATACCATCATTAAATACTACTTTTAAATTTCAGAAGGGAACAGGAACAAAGTTCCTAGCATGGTAAATAATTGCAAGTGACAAAGCCTGCTAAAATTGAAGAGGAGTTTGACTCACTGTCACTAGGCGACAGTAACAGGAATCAGAACATGATAGGTCCCCTCATTCCCACCAGACATTGTTTTACTGACAGGAATCAAGATCAGCAATACTGGTAATTTAACATTTTTCTTCTGTGGACCTATCCTAACTGTTGTCTTCTTCAAGCCTTTAATGTTCTTGGGAGACATCACTACTTGGATACTTCGGCATAAGTCTCTCTAGCAAAGGCTTGAACTGGTTCTGCACTGGCAACAGCAGCACATCAAGCTCCTCTTTACTTTGCTTTTCTTCCACTTCAGAATCAGGTTTTTTGGACACCTTTCAGACCACTTTGTTCTCTAGATGTGTGATTTCATACTTTATTGGTGCACCACATTTTAAAAATAATGCTTAAAAAATCTTAGTGGCTAATCTTACACATGGTAAGAAAAGCACTGTCAGTAAATGGTTTACTGGGAGACCATAACACGATGAACTCCTTCCTGGTTTTATGCCTTTTCTACTTGTTTTCTTAGGTCAGGGTTTTTCATCAGAAAGCTGAGGAGGCATACAACAAAAAAATTTTTTTTCATCTATTCCTTCCAGACAAATCTATATGCTCTTACTGTGCCCTCCAGCTTGTTAATGTAATGCTTTCCAAGAGCTATTGCCTAGTCTCCTTGTTATTGTCAAGGGAACCCCTCCTGATTCTGCCATTCTTCCTATGGAGAGCAATTTGTTTGAATCTCGATATTAATAATTTCAAGACTGCTGGGACAGCAGAATGGCATATCTGCTCTCACTATGTTCCCTTCTCCATTCCATGGATGCCTGCAGTGGTGGGTGGCTAAATATCTAACAGGGGTAAGATGTTGCCATCGACATCACTGAGCTATTCTGGCACAGTCTGTGGCAGCCCTTAATTCTTATGCTCAGATGTGAAGCTGAACAGCTCTTAATGAACAATAGTGATAATATTATCTCCAGAACAGGCCATGGTTGGTGATACACAATGCAGGTGTATCACTCTGCGGTGGAGCACTGAATGCCAGAACAGATTGATGTCTGACATATACCAAAAGAGCCTAATCCATTTAGTTACTCTGCTTTGTGAGATAGGTCTTTTTCATAAGATCTTGAACTTTGTTGTCATAATGCTAATGAGGCCTTCAACCTAGTCTGTATTAAGCTATTTTCTGTGTCTTTGTGAAAATGACTGATTTGGAAAGCTAATGTGTTTCATACCGTGCATCAGTTTCTTTCCACACTGTGTTTCAAAGGATAAAGTGATTTTGCTTTGTTACTCCACATTTCTATTTAAGCCATCTCTCATTTTTTAAGTTAATCTTAAGATTAGTCATTAACATGTCAGGTAGCCATAGTGCTGTCACTTTTCATATTTCTCAACACACGAGATGGCAATTCTACCTGCTTTTCTCACAAGATGGGATATTACCTATGTGGACAAACTTGAACAAAAAAGACTGCTGACAGCTATAATAGTTTCCTTGAGATCATTGCTTACATAGAATTACATTCTCCATATAAATTTCTTCTTTTATGAATCCTCTAGTAAATGAATTAGATAATTACTGTAAATTATAGAATGCGTAGGAGGATTGGAGCTGGCAAGCACATTGTTGGAATTTTTTTTTCCCATTCCAAATTGAAAGAAAAAGCAAAAAAATTTTTTTGTGAAACCAAAGGCTTGGAATACCTTTGGGGTTTTTTTCCTCAGAAATATCAACATATCATGAAATATATTCCCTGAGATCTCTGGTAGATTCAAGAGTTATAACATTTTCATAAGTGATATAAATTCATGGGAAGTAATGAAAACTGAAAATAATAATGATTGTTAGAACAAAAAGGTGTTATGACATCTAGACTTCCCATCTCTATGAGAATTTAATGTGTCACTCAAGAAATCTGGACAACTGGCATGCCATAGGTCTTTCCCAACTATCCTTACGACTATCAGGCAGATTGCTGTCCTCAAACTCCTCAAGTCCCACTGCCTCACCAGGACAAGTGTCCTTGGGAGTTACCCAAACTGCAGAGAGAGGTTTGACTTAAAAAAAGCAAGCTGGTTGCCTCAGCTCCATGGGCTACAGCTAGTAAAGCCCTGGTGCCAGTAGAGGTCCTGGAGCCATATCTTCACACAACTGGTTCAGAGTACGTGTAAATACACACGGATGTTCAACACAGTCAGCTGAGAATTGTTTTGTCAAACTTTTTCCAGCTAATTCTAGCTGAGACCATTCTTGCTGATTTATTTCTTGCTATTTAAATCCTTTCTGAGCAGAAAGGTTCAAGAAGGTGCAATACAAAGTTTCTACCAGTTTCTAGAATAACAGTTTGCATAACAAGGTGCATTAATCTTATACATTAAACTATTATGAATTTTTTAGTTTTTCAAGCATACAGGCATGGAGAATGTAGGCCTAATAAGACTTTAACATAAGTACCCCCAGTAAGGCATTTGGGATGAGTTACAATGTAGGTGTGCTTTATAATCCTGAAAGATTCTAATAACTTTGTTTATGAGCTAAAAAGGAAAACAAAAGTATGGTTTTTATTAATTTAGAGCATTTTGTTGGTTGTTTGCTGCAAGTTTTTTTGGTCAGTTATTAAATGCTAAGTCAAGCTATTTTGACACCAAATATTTTTATAAAGAATTTGCAAGATTAAGCTATAACACTGTGACCTTAATGATGCTCTTAATGTAAGTTTGAAATAAATGTGAATGAACGTGAATTTATGTAGCTAATAAGAATGTAAATCTCAAACTATTAATTCATGTGGTTAAAAATGAACATGTAAAGTAAATAAAATAAGATATGGATATCTTTCGAACTTTTGAACTTTTCCTCAGGAAGTTGTTTACTATTCCACAACCATTCAACCTGGCTACTTTATGTATAAACAAGAGAAAGAAAGTAAAAACTTTAAAGAAAAAAAAAAAAAAGGGAGTTGAATTTAATAATAGAAGCTATTCTGCCTGCTGATTCTGCCTTTTTTTGATTAAATACATTTGTGACTCAATAATAATTCTAACATCTCTGTACTGTAAAGTGTTATAGAACAAACCAGTCAGCACACATACGCAGATTTCCCAGTACAAAAATCTCAGAACACTGGGATCAGGGTAAGGTTTACTTCCTAAGGCAAGTGTGTTGCAAAACTTGCCCAAAGTTCAGTCTCCTAATTAAACAATATTTTCATGGATACATGAAACAAGACAGAAGATCACATCTACCAGCTGACTGAGGACTGATCAGCCTCAGACCAGGTGAGGACTGATCAGCCTCAGACCAGGTCTTTCCTGCAATGTGCGCATACAGGCATATTAATGTTTAAGTACATGTTAGAAGGAATTGTCTAGTACAAGAAGCGCTAACAATGCCCATCTTTTTCTACTTTGGTTAGTAAAAAAGAGGTGCTACCCCAGTCTGTCTTTTCCTATTCTATTCAGCCTGTGCTGAATAGAGTCTGGAAGAAGCATATGGATGTGTGGGGGGAAAAAAAAAGAAAACAATTATATTCTTTTTAATTAAAGGTAGAATCTGTTAGGAAATAATGAAAAAGAAAGTTATGCTTTAAGATAAAAAGCTGCTAGTGGAAGAACTGAGCTTACACATTTCTTTGATCTTTTACCTCTAAGTGAACTTACTGATAGACAGCAATTCAACACATGAAAAAAACCTCTACTGATTAAATTATTTGATGTTCTACAAAAGATAATTTTTGTTTATTGCCTCATACCTTTAAACTCAGAAGCTGACATCACAGCCTCCTTAGCATCAACTCCTGTCAATATAGCAACCGGAGGAAGATTTGATCTACAGTCAAACTTGCTGGCTTTGTGAAATCAAGGTCTGTGCAAAATGGCATCACCATCCACGACCCCCTATTTAAAGATTGCCTACTGTAAGAAACTTGAGCCATTACAACTACTTGGAACATTCTGATTCATCTTGTTTGTCTTGATAACACAGATGGCACTGAGGCAGAAAAGGTGGAAAGTACCCTGAAAACATCTATGAATATACAGGAAAAAAAGCATTTTTTGCTCATCTTTTTTCTCCAGGCATTACAGAACGCTCAATTTTAAAAAGAAATACCTAAATGAATTATCAATTTTCTATATTTCTTTTAGAAAAAAAACAAGAGATTTCCCTTTCTGTAATGTAACACCTTCTTCTGGGAGGCTGTAGGATCTTCCTAACACTGAAGTCCTACAGACATGACTGTGTTCTGTGGCTGCTTCTGTCCTATGCAACAAAACTGTAACCTGACTAGCCACTGATATGGCTGATGCCTATGGAAAGGAAACTGACTTTATTAATTATCTCAATTACTTCCTTTTGCTATCAAACTAATAATTTGATTTGGCTGCCTGTTGTATTAATTTTCTGATCAAGTCATTTGAACTTATTGAGTTATTGATTCAAATTTAATTATAACATTAACTTGATGTTTACATTGTTTAAATATAATTAGCTCAAAGAAAGTTTAGTAAATTTGCATAATAAAAAGCTTACTGAAGATAGATACATTTTTCCCTCATGTTTTCATATGAAACTGGCTATTCTGTCAACTTACCGTAGTGTCAAAACTCTAAAGGCAGAAAGAACTTCAGTTAAAAATACTGGAAATGACACATTTTTACTTACTAGCTACTATCTAGTCTTGTTATACTGGCAAAAACCCAAATGTTGGCTCCATTACTCATTTCTGTTCCTAATCAAAACAGCTCTGAAAGCTGGTTAAACATTTATTTTAAAAACAGTAACAATTCTGGTATTTCTTCTATGATAATTTTAATTTTTTTTCCACACCGAACCCTAGACAGTATTATTTTTCATTTAAGATTTGTAAGGAAAAAGGAATGAGGTGCCATTTTTTGCCATAATTTTACCCATGCTTTCACTATTAGTCTTTTGGAGCAATCATGAAGCACAATTTCTTCAAACATGAAGCAGTCCCAGATCTCCAGATAAGTGAACTGACTAAGCAAAAACACAATTTAGAGACAGAATTTATTTTTTTGTTTATATAAGACCAGTATTTTTTTCAGTTTGGTCAATGAATGGGAACAAAAAAAATCAGAAGGAATTAATTGCCTAAACCAACATGTGTCCATTGTCAGGTTTATTTTATATTCTATTTGGTCTTTTTAAACAACAGGGACATTATTTTTAAAATATTTATATCCCCAATGAGCAATATACTAAAGGCAGAAATATCCAAGGGGCCTCAGAGTCAGATATATGCATGAGAAAGACATGAAAATATGTTCTCTATAAAAGCATAAAAGAACTTCACTTGACTTGCATGACTTTTTGTATCAAGCATGCTACAGCAGTCTTTTGATTCTAATATGAAACTATAGTAAGGATCATTGCACTAATGCATGAGGATTTGTGATAATGTTGCAGAAATTTTACTGTCAAAACTGAACTGCAGTGTAATGACTTTTGTTATCATGGTTTCTAATAACTATTCAGCATGAATTGACCCTACATATGTTTTACTGCAATAATATGTCAGTTATCCAGAAAGTAAAAAAAAGAAACAGAAATCAATAGGCCCTCTCCCCCCAAACTCTTACTATAATGAGGCCACCTGAAGACAGCAGATCATGAATACGAGAATGAATATTTTACTTGCATTTTAAAGCAATTATAATTTGCATGGAGACTATTTCTAAATAGTAGTTATGTGAACAAAAACAATTACCAAAGTTTTGTAAGGCTGTGCCACTTGCATTGTTAAGGACAAATGCAAGTAAATCCATTCTTAACATCTAATGACATCTCATCTCTCTATATTCAGGAATCAACTCTAATTTCATTATGAAAACAAATGTCGACGTCTACAGTACAATCATTGACATGTTAGCACACTACATCAGAAATATCGAATTTTACTCACGGAATATGTATTCTAAGATTTTTTAGTAAAAAAAGAAAGATGGTAAATAATTACATTTGGTTTTCATGCATAATCATGTTCCTGGTGATAATATGGTAGCCCATTGAGATTTCCAGAAGAAACTGATGTTACATATTTGCAGGGCAGAGACTGTATTAGGCAATATTCTGTTACTGAAAGTCTACCACATAAAGATAGACTTACAAATTTTTTACACACAAGATTTTGCCACATCGAAATATGCATGTAAAAACAAATAATCTATCAGCATTATTAAAAAAAAAAAAAAATCTAACTGCCCTCAAAAGCAAATGTTTAGGGAAAATATTAGGTACTAAACAGAATGTATTTAAAGATAATGTCAAGATCCAACACAGTTTGTTCCAATGTCATCTAGAAAAGATGGAAACATGTATTCATGCTATAATGAAGCTAGCACATCCAACATGACAGACATGCCATTGGTCAGTGGAAGATATATATGACGGAAACGAAATTAAAGTATGTCTTTGGAGGGAAGCATCTTTCTTAAAGAGAGTAAACTAACAGACAAAAAGAGTATCAGACTGCACTGATATTTGATCAAATTAAACATTAGGATAAATATAAATGCTTTGTGGTAGTGATTATATATGTAATAAAGTATCTTTGCAGACAGAAAAAATATTTTATTTGTTGTAACGAAACTAAATATTATGTATTTGTGCTCTGACCAGCAGCTATCCAAAAATATGATACTTTTTAAAAATATAAAATTAATCAGCTAAGCAAAACATCATCTTGAAGTCATATAGCCATTACATCTCTACAGTCATTAGAAATCTCTACAAAACACTAGAGATAGGAGTACAAATGAACATTAGCAGATTCTAAAGTGTTTGGCACACAATAAGAATATGGTTTAAAAACCTTCAAATGCTTGAATGTGATTTAAAAAATTATACTAAGTCAAAGGAACATAATGGTAGCTCAGAATTTTTTAAATATCTGCAAATAGGATTTTAGTTTTCAGGCACACTGGAGTGAATATCCCCCTTTAAGCTTGCTTGTTTTTCATACCATAAAAAAACAATGGCTCCAAACACTTTTGCAGAGAAAACTAATATTGAAAAACTGAACATCAGCACTGTAAATACAAATGAAGCCATAAAAGGTTTCTCACATGTGTGATGTTGCGCTTACACATGCCACAACACATTTCTGAAATGCTTGTCTTTAAGAACCAAGGTCTTCTGGTTTATACGAGAAGCAAAGAAAACATCTGAGGTTACGATTTGACAAATAGACTTTTAATGGAACATACACAGTATAAAATTAACAAAAACCTTACTGTAGCTTTTCATTTCTTTTAATTGTGATAAAAACAATGAATCATCAGCCCTAATATTTGTCATATTATGTATTCCTTTCTACTTCACATAAAGTTTATTCTCTATTTAGATCACTTAATCTAAGTTGCTCCCTTCAGTAGGACACTGCCTATAATCAAGAGTGTTTCTCTCTTCTGACCACCCACTTCTGCCATTTTTCTATTTATACAGTTTTTGCCTTCCCTGTACATTCTCTGATGCTTCCTTTGGCATTCACTCTTCCCTACACCGATTTCCCTCCTTTCTTCTGTGAAGCTTCTTCCTCCTGTCCTTATCCCAGCCACTCCCCTTTTCCTCCCTGTTCTTCAGGATAATTCTCACTCTTCTCCACAGAGTCTCTGGGGACTCTTTTTTTGATCTCCTCTGGTTTCTCATCCTTGAGAGTTCACTGGAATCACTTTTTGAAACATTTTACACAAAAAAGAACTTCAGAAACTTCAACTGTTCTTAGTTAAAGCTGAGATCCTTACCTGTTTTTTTGGTTTCAGAAGCTGAACAAAACCATAAAATCTCATGGAATTAGTTAGAATTGAAAAATTTGTAATATAATAATGGGACAGAGCTAAAAAGACAAAAGCAGAAGTAGAATAATACACGCACACACAAAAGCATCATACTACCAGTGCTATAGAGTAACTCTTCATTAATCACAGGAATTTAGGAAAGCAAAGATGCTTTTCTCATTCACAGTAAACCTGAAATTTGTATGTGCGTGATCCACCAGGCTACTATCTGTTATAGCACGGTAGGTTCTCCTTAAATATCCAGAGGCAAAGTTACCAACATTCAGAAAATGTCAGTGGGAGAGGAAATCCTCTTCTCATCCACCTCATATGTATAGCAATAGGAAGGAAACACTGAGCTCCTCCCAAGAGCATGCCTTTGCATTCCCTATGCAGAAGAAGCTATTATGCTTTTTATGGGCATAGCCCCTCTATTCAGCAATGTATATCCCCTCCACTCAATAAGGGCATCTTCCTCAGTGCAAAGAAGTTTAAAAAGTCATGACAAAACATTTCATCTTACCACAACATTATTTCACCTATCATCAAGATGGAGCCTTTTCAGGGGCTGAACAAAACAGCTACTTAGGAGCCTAAGGCAAGCCTACTTTATTAGTTAGAGCAGTTACTATATCCAGTTAAAATTATGAAAAAAAAAAAAAAAACAACCAAAACAAAAACAAACCAACAATTTGCCTTTTACATTAGTGTTTGTAAAAATTGGCTTCTAATTTTGAGTAATTATATATATAGGGAAGAAAGTTCTCAGGATTTAGGGAAGGATGAACACACTTTCTTCTTCTGGAATGTTCGTGTCACTGTAATGCATATATATAGCACAGCACCTAGAAAAATCATTACTTTGACACTCCTCCAGAATTGATTTTCTGTTGCACTCGTAATTCGCTTATTAGCAAAACCTAAGAAGAAAATAGGAGCTGTATGTAATCAACACATTTTTCCCATTTGTCATAATTTCTAAATACTTTCTTTATGTGATAATGGTAGAAATATTTTGTTTCAATAGTTGGACTAGTTATTCATTTAACAAAGTGAAGAGTTATCAAAAAGCAAATTAGATTAGTTGTCTCTGTAATCCTCAAATTAATATTGTGATTAGAATTTCTCTTCTTCATACACATACTGCTGCTGAATGGCACAGAGGACTGTCAGAAATTCTAAACATTGCCATCCCTAATTTCTAACACAAGCTAGGTATATGTATTGTAATGCTGATTATAAGCTCCTATAGAATAGCAACATACTCATAACCATTTTCTTCATAAACAAGATTTTTAAAAGCCAAACAAATGATTATATAGCACTGCTGATGAAACTAGATCCTGTTGGTATTGCTTTGCTATTTTGCTATATTTTACTATGTTTATTTTATTGTATTCAAATTGAGGAGGAAAAAAGCAATAATATATGCCAACTCATTTGCAATTTTCTTTGCTTCCAGACTACATCATTGAGATGCATGATAATATCATCCATACTGTGTCCAGAAGAGGTAAACTGTTGAGTGAGAAATCTGTTTCACAAATATTACCAAGAACTATTAAATTCTGAGAATGTAGAAGACATATTCTTACACCCAAAGAAAAAAAGGTCCAGATGATAACATAACATAGATATATTTTTCTGTAAAGACACTTGAAGAGAGTATGCCCTAATTCTGCATTCAGAAAAAAATACTTGAAATTCCTTCCAGAATCCAGTCTTTTTAAGAAAACATTTCAGCACTCATAGCATTGCCTCTGCTATCATATCGACAGAACATAAGTGACATTCACATAGGCCCAAATGTCCATATGATGAGTGGCTGCCCTAATCTAAGGCCACATTTTAAAGTCTTCTAATGCAAAAGTTGTAGTCTAAAAGCTTTCAAAGGTAGAAGAGTGTGCTTAAGAGTCTAGTTTATACAAGAGGTCTATTTGTAATCCCATGTTCTGTGGGTACCCTTGCAGAAAAGCAGAGCCAGCAGAACAGCTAGAGCAGCTGGAGCAAAACGTCGCCATCGGCTGCTCCCTGGATGAAGCCTGTCGATCTAGCAGGAGTGAGGGCAGCCTTCTGACTTGACGGTCCCAAAGTGTGAGTGAAATGTTACCACAGGAGGTGGGGAGCAACCACCTGTCCTGGTAGTTGCCTCACCAAAATCCAAAGAAAGGAATCATAAATAATTTTGGTTTTATTTTTGAGAGAGGAATATTATGTTATTGTTTACCTCCCTGCTGCTCTTCTCCCCTTCAACAGACTACTTTTTAAGTCAAAAGATGCATGTCCGACATAAGAAAAATGTATTTTGAGCATAAAGGAATTTAGGTTAATTTTCACAGGTCACTGGTTGAAGGTTCAAGCCAACATTTATATGTGAATCCTAAAAGTATCAGACCCTGTTGCTAGTTCAAGCTCTGTTTAGAAGGGCTACATAAACACATACTGGGAACACTTCTGAAATAACAAACATTTTAGCCATATATTATAGCTAGAAGTTTGCCCAGAACCCAGGAGGGCTAGGGAAATTTGGTAAAATTCAAACCTTGCTTTAGTATCTCCTGTGTCTCTAAAAAAATCCTGTGAATTAGTGGACTAATAAAGTCTAAGTTCTTCTGGGGTCACAGTGATAATGTTGAAGAATCCATATGTTTTCTGAATCTGTTCCCAAGTGGGTAATTTAGACTCTCACCTTTTAAAGACAAAACTATTCAAGGGAAATAGCAGCATGCCTGAACAGGTTCCTAGCCATCCCTTGGAGCTACTTGAATTTTGGGAGTTCCCAAGACAGTTAGCATATTAACAATGATTTTACTCCTTTTTCTATGCGATGTCTTAATCAAGATATATCCACTTTTGTATCTGTATTTATATGTAATTTCTGAAAACTTTGGCTAGAAACTTGCTGTGGTTATACAATTAGTTAAAAAATTTCTTCCTGTACAGAGCTGTCACTCTCCACATGGTTACAATATTAAAATGCTATGTGTCTTTCAGAAATCTCAAAGTAATAAAAAAAGAAAAAAGATGTAGAATTTAGTGAAGAAGATGTGACTATCTCCTTTATTAATCTTTGGGTAGAGGTAAAACGTGTTTTTCAGGCTGATACCTTCCTTAACAAACATACACTGCTTGATGTTAATATGTTAGCATTCAATACCAGCAAACAAGTAATGTTTTCAGCATTGCAGTATTTTCACAGATGTGAGGAATACGGGAAAATGACAGAAAAGTTTGCTTGTAGAATATGAGCATCAATATAGTAATTTTCACTGATACAGATACCTGAGTACAAAATGAGTGACATCCTACTATTTTGTATATTTTAAAATGGTCCAGATATTTTGACAAAGAATAACAACATACCAAAGAAAAGAAAATAGCCTTCTCCAGATTTTATAAGACTCAGTGGCTATGTCTATACAACCAGTTATACTTGTTGCCCAGTCCCAAAAATTGCTTCACCATATAGCTTATGTCAGCTGAGACAGATAAAGTGAAATGGTTCTTTTTCTATAATTCACTCCTCTGAAAGATGAGCTGAGGTTCAGAAAGCAAAGAGCATACATCCTTTAAATACCTGACTGTCACTCATTGACATTTCTGCAGATTTCCCAGAATGTAGGCAAGAAAAAAAAAAGAAGTCTTTAAGAGCATTTTATCTTTATGAAAGAGAGGAATGGTCAAACTGTGACCAAACTCCGCATGCCAGAATATACACTAGAATATACACTACACCACTTTCTGCTGTTCTAGGAGAACAGGGATATGAGTCTCAAAACTGATCGTAAGATATTTAAGTAGACAATCCTGACATTTGTTTTATCTCTGGCACTTAAACTTCTGAATTTGTAGACTTGAGAACTGATAAAAAGCACCACAATTCATGTGCTTGTTCTTTTGCTCTTCAGCAAACTTGAAATCAAAGACTTCTGGTACATCAGTCTTTGTCTACAGGTACGTTTAACTTCTTCAAACATGCTGAAACTGACATCTGAAATATGGGAAGAAATTTTCTACATTTCTACATTCAAATGATGTTTCTTTCGTCAGTGGAAAAAAAGTATAATTCAGGGGAATTTCTTGAAGGCTCTTAGATGAAGTGAAACTTGAGTCACAGTGTAGAGAAATCAAGTGAAACTAGCAAAGGCCATATTAAAAACAAATGAAAGAAGATATTTCTTTGCACTATGTGTAGTTAAGGTGTGTGGATTCTTACGAATATCAAAACCTTGCAGAGATTTAAAAGGGACATAGAATTTCTAGGAGGAAATATCCACTGAGATTTATTAAATAATAACAAAAATTGGGGCTCAAGAGACCAGAAAGTCGGGTGATTATTCTGGGGAAGTGTTACAACATGCTTGCCCTGTCATTACACTCTACCTGGGCATCTGGTATCAGAAGTGGAATACAAGGCCAGAGGAAATTTCTACCTGATTCAGCACATATAATTTTTCCTCTTTATGTTCTCCTATTCAACACAGCAGCCTAGGTAGTGTCTCTGTTTTCCTGGAACAGCAGGAAGCTGGAACACTTTTCTGTGTGTTTGCTGAACACATTTGAAGTGCAGTTCCTGTCTGCTATAATAGAAATTCATACTGAGATAATAAAATAAGGGGAAGCAAGAAAATAATTAAAACACTAAATGTCCTCCTCAAAACTATCAACAAATTGTTAGCACAATGGCTGCTGAACTAGGCAATAGGAAAGCAGATGCAACACCATGCAACACAACGATTAATTATCAGTCCAGTGCCTCAGGCCATACAGAATTTCTTTTAATAACTAAACTTCAGTCCTTTTAGAGTGCAAACAGAGATCACCACTAACCTAGATGTGACTGTTGCAGACAAGCAAGGGATACATGCTGTCTGCAGCACAGAGAAAATGTAGTCCAGGTGGGGTCTCATGAAAGTGGAGTAGAGGGAGAGAATCACCCCCCTCAACCTGCTGGTCACACTTCTTTTGATGCAGCCCAGGACATGGTTGGCTTTCTGGGCTGCAAGTGCACATTGCTGGGTCATGTTGAGCTTCTCATCAACCAACACCCCCAAGTCCTTCTCCTCAGGGCTGCTCTCAAACCGCTCTCTGCCCAGCCTGTGTTTGTGCTTGGGATTGCCCCGCCCCATGTGCAGGACCTTGCACTTGGCCTTGTTGAACTTCATGAGGTTTGCACAGGCCCAGCTCTCAAGCCTGTCAAGGTCCCTCTGGATGGCATCCCTTCCCTCCAGCATGTCGACCACACCACACAGCTTGGTGTTGTTGGCAAACTTGCTGAGGGTGCACTCAATCCCACTGTCCATGTCACTGACAAAGATGTTAAATGGTGCTAGTCCCAATACTGACTCCTGAGGAACGCCACTCATCACTGATCTCCACTTGGACATCGAGCCATTGACTCTTTGAGTGCGACCATCCAACCAATTCCTTATCCACTGAGTGCTCCATCTGTCAAACACACATCTCTCCCATTTAGAGACAAGGATGTCATGTGGGACAGTGTCAAATGCTTTGCACAAGTCCAGGTAGATGACATCAGTTGCTCTTCCCTTATCCACCAATGCTGTAACCCCGTCATAGAAGGCCACCGAATTTGTCAGGCACAATTTGCCCTCAGTGAAGCCATGTTGGCTGTCACCAATTACGTCCTTATTTTCCATGTGCCTTAGCATAGTTTCCAGGAGGATCTGCTCCATGGTCTTGCCAGGCAAAGCGGTGAGACTGACTGGTCTGTAGTTCCCCGGGTCTTCATTGCAGTTGCATGGTTGCATGTTTGTGTGACAAAAATTTGTAAGGAACTGTAGAGACAAATCTTAGGATCAATGATTTTGTCCACATAATGATATAACTATAAACATGATATAAATCCTTGTGGTTTACATGGTCAATTGTCATTTTGAATGGTCACTCCGACAGCAGTGTTTTATTCGAAAGATAAGAACAATTGATTTTGACAATCAGGTGCATCAGCACAATAAACTAATTATTAAAGGATCTATATTAATTGGTTATACTACTTAAATTTGATGTTGTGAGGAATGAAACTGGTTTCCCCAGGCAGGAATGACTGTTTCTTTTGTAGGCATAAAGTATCCTGTTCATAATATGAACCGCAAAATAAGAAATAACTTATCTTAAAATTACTGTGTTCATGTGCATCTGCCCCTCCCACTCCACAGAGCTTCCCCAGAAGAGTTTAGCAACGTTTTTCCAGTAGCATCTGTTACACATCAAGTCCTCCAGCTACGGAAAAGAAAGTTACTGTAAAGCAAGCATGAGGCGCTGGGTTTTTTTCCTGTCTGAGGATCGATTGATGCAACTAATGCTTATTTGCAAATAGTTTGGGCTCTCCAAGTCACAGAAGCTACAGCATAATTTGGGCTGATATAATCACTGATTCACTCTCCTTACTTGGGATCTCCTGTTGATGCTGCCACCAGCATTTGACGGTTGGTAATTTATGCACCAAGGATCGTGCAGCTACTCAGTAAATCTCTAGAACTGCAACCCTTTTAAGGTACACAGTGGAAACAGCTGAGCCCTGCTTGAACAAGCTCTAACATGAGTCAGGGGATTTACGTTGTTGATATATACTGATCTAATACAGATTTTGATGGTCTCTGAGCTGAAACAGGTCTTCCCCTGTATCCGCAGCCAAAGAAAAAAAAAAAAAAAACACATAGCCCGGAGTTACTGAAACTAACTCTTCATCTCAAAGACAATATCTTTTACATCCGTCACATGAATTTTTGCTTTCTTATATTTGGGAGGAATTTTAGAAAATGCATGCTTAAGTATATACACAGATTGACAGAGGGAAGTGAGAGATCATATTTTTGAATTATTTGCTAGAGACCATTTGGAACAAATTAATTACTCTTTCAGTAGGAATATGGTATAAAATGTTTTCTGACAAATTGCATTTTTCCTATCTGCAAACTAAAGTAACAATAACTACAAGTAGCCTTTCACTGATAACACAGCACTCCAAATGGCAGTTCCAACAATTTTGAAAAAAACAAGTTTAATTCTTATAAGGACTCAAGTAGAGAATTAATATAGGGAATAAAACCAGATGTGCATTAAATGTTTGGGAGAAAATTTCTGTGGATGGCAAGTTATACAAATAATAAATGCTGCTAAAATAATAATGAAAAAAATGCAACTAAAATAATAACGCTACTAAAATAATACCAGTAGATATAAACACAGATCTGTCTGCTTTAGCCTTACAAGTATTCCAAAATAAATAGTATATAATACTTTTTGGGTCACAATTCTTCACGTCAGCCAAAGCTGAAAAATATTTTTGTTTTATCATATACAGTCATTTCTATGTATGGAATATTCTTGACCTCCCCAAAGTTATTTTTGGCACATGAACTAAATTGTATTGACACTAAAAAGAGACCGTGGTTGTAGAACAAGATCTGAATGCTCTGAGATTATTCTATGTTGATGTACCCTTTATCCATGATTACATTGGTGCAGAAGATCTGAAAAAATAAAAGGATGCAAAAATTTGAAGTACTAGAAATATTTAAGTTTATCCCACTTCAACCTTCTTTAGAGCTCTGTAAATGAAGTAAAGGCATAAATCTTGGAGAAATCAAAGGATTTACCAGTCTAAAGGCCTGAACTGGTAAAACAGGGCCAGCTGCAAGGCCAGGAAACAGTCCGTTCTACAGGGTATGTAGTGACACTGATTTTTCAGATGTGAAAGAAAAAAATAAGTATCTAGTTGGGCTCTTTCCCATGAAGGTGTCTACCTCCAAATTGTAAAGCAGAGAATCAGAAGCACATGCACAGCCTACCTTATGATGACCTGCTGCTACTGACAGAATTTTGAGGACTCACTTATAAAACTTATAAAAGAGGCGTAAATGGCTCTGGCTAAATAGCAGTGTATTAAATTGGTTACTGTTAAAGAAAGATTTGAACAGACCTCATGACTGATTAAGCATTTTTAGTCCTATCTTTATCTGCAGTCAAGAAATCCTGATTACAGGGAGGAAACTTTTGCTTTGTGGAGTCCAACCTCTTTGAAAGTCAAGAAGTGGCTGTTCTGCAATTCTTCTTCTAATGGTTTCAATGAAACTCCGGAGATTTTTGCATATGCTCCAGTATCAGGTCTGTCAATAGCTCCATTTAAAGAAGTTTTGAACTAGAAGAACTAGTTGTCTTTCAGAACATAAAGATTTAAGTATGTCTCTCATGTCTGTCAAAAGTTTGAAATGTTTGTCCCTGCCTTGCCAAATAGAAATGTACCTTAGTAGTGCTGCTTGACAATTAACTGATTTTGTTGTGGATAAGAGACAAACACATTTTTTCTTATTGAAATAATCAAGGACAGGAGAGCTTTGTCTGGGGCTAAAATTTTGCCTCTGCTTCAATTTTGTGATCATTCATAATCACACATGTTCAGAAGGAGAAAAGCAACATTCAAGATCTTTAGAAAGCAAACGGATATTTTCTGTTTTCATTGTTGCAAAACCAGAATTTGGCACTGCTTATACACGGTAAGCATGTATGCCTTGTGTATAGGCAAATTCAAGGGACATGCAGGAAACTGGGAAGTTCCTGTCTTGAACCAATATGAGATCAAACTAAAGGTTTTGGTAATTCTGTTCAATAGCTCCTGAAAAAAAAAAAGTGAAATTGTGTTGGGAATCACACTGAAGAATTGGCAGTGTGTAAGAAGATAAATAAAATGAACTGATGAAGACCGATCTTCATGACATCTGGCACCACGATTGTGTTAGGGCTCAGTACTGATTTGCTGGCAGCAACTTGGATATGTCACTTAAGTAAGTCACAGGCCTTTTCTTTCTTGATATCATGGAAACAGATTGGTATCAAAACACTGAACTGGAAGTACAAGCATGACGCCTTCAGGTAACAGGTAACAGGTAACTCTCTCTTTAAGAGATTTCATTACAAGTTAATTGGAAACAAATGTTATGATATACAGTGCCAGTAAATCAGGGATTTATTGAAGAGGATCTCATCAGATCCATTGGTTCTGAATACTAATGGAAGAAAACATCAATCATTCAAAGACCAGAAAAGATAAAAAGCAAATTCTTTAGAGCTATGCAGTTGGTAGCAAAATGCCTCTGTATCACAACAGATGCTTACATTTTTTCAAAAAATACATTTGCTTTAAAAGCAACATTTGTGTTTATTGAGAATAATGTGGAAACAAGAAATATAAAGATGTTCCTTTGAAGTGTGTTATATAATCTAAAACCTTAACACTGAATTTAGGTTCATTGTTGCAGATTTTTTCATACAGAAAGTTTTTATTTCAGGAAAAGTAAAAGCTACTTGTTTGGAATAAAGTGAATCTATAAATATAATGGAATGTAATTCAGTATGAAAACTCAAGTTAAAGTTGATATAAGTACAAAAAAGATTTTGAAATTACATAGAATTAAGAACTTCTCCAATCCTACATCCTCCTCCATACCTTAAGTTTATGTGCTTTGTCTGAAAAGAAAAAGAGTTTACGATTTCATTATTGGTTTCTGCATAACATAGTTTTAGACTGTTAAACACAAACTTATTTGCCTGTTATTGCATCATTAATTTTTCTCCCATATCATCAGAGTTTGATTATATATACCTGTCAATATTTTTAGAGCATATTATGAGAGAGAACTTCACTTGCAACGCTATTCTGGAAAAGAGGAAACTGCATGGGAATGTCAATTTATTTATTTCATTATGACCAGTTAGAGATTTATAAAGGGTCTCCATTTTCTTATATATTTCGGGATGGACAATTCTGCATCATTAGGGGAAAAGGCTAATTACTCACAGTAAGGTCATTAGATACACACTTTCTTTTTGTCATTACAAAGACTAATATTTTTGCATTAATGGCACTAGGCAGAGCAGATGAAGCAAATAAATAATAAACCTCCTTATTCAGATGCTAATGTAAAACCAAATGTTCTTTCAATTGTACAGCTGTAAAAATTAAAGTGAGAAAGGTATCAAAAAAGTAAACAGTAATATTCAACACAATATCTATTACCTACACATACCTCCCATATGACTACAGTGTCTCTGAAGTGACAGAAAGGTGCAAATAAAGAGATTCATGGGATAATTGTGCCAATTTTTTATTAAATTAATTGGAAATTTAAAGATCTTTTGTTGATTCATTAAACAAAATGTGGAAAATATACTGGATTTTACAGAATAAAATATTTTATTTTGACAAACACTGTAGCTAAGCGTAACAATATTAGCATTCAATTTTGCCTTTGCAAATTCATCCATTTTTATTTCCCCCCAGTTAGAGGGATCAGCTTTCAGACTTTGCATCCAGAAGCTTTTATAATTCTTTGAAAAATTAATACCACTACTAATCCCTTGATGGTAATCAACATTGATATTTTGTTCTAAACTAATGTTCTAAATGAAATTTTGCAGAAATGTATTTTGACTTATCACAGTTAGGTACTTTGGTCCACTGAAAAGCCATTTGGCTTCTGTGAACTTTGCCATAGTGATAATGCACGACTCACACACAGTGGTCTTCTTGGCTGACTTTTTGTTTTTTACAACTGCATTTTTTGTAATCATGTCCATTCAAACATCCATAGTAAAAGGTCGGTTTCTAGATTTTTGTTTATGAAATTGCCCTAGGACCTCCTGTATGGGTATATAGTTTGATCCTAATCATTGTTTCTCATGGAATTCTGAAATCCAGTAAGTGATGTTGGAGCACTGTTGACTTATTTACTTTGATTATTTCTATAGGCAATATTGAGATAATTAAGAAGATTAGATTTAATTTTGCCTTTTAAAGCACTTAGTGAAATACTTCTAATGAATAAGCTTACTTAAAAGATTTTTTATCTTTTCCAATGAAGAAAACCTCACTTCCATTTCAAGAGAAAAAAATCTGGTCTCCTTACCTTATTTTTTCCAGATTTTTTAAATAAAAAAGAATGCATCTCCAATCCTCTCTACTCCAATTAGAATAAACTGTTTTAAAATTTTGAAAAAGGCAGTTTAGAAAACCTTCACCGAACAAAAGCTAAACATATAATGAAAAATTGAACAAAACCTATTTTTTTATTTTAATGAACAGTTTTAAAAGTAATTACTTTTTGTGTCAACCTTTCTCAATAAAAACCTCAGAAGTATCCTGACCCTTAAATATTAAGGAAGTTATATTTTAAACATAGAATATATTATGACTATAATAGAACAGAGTACCAGAACTTCAGTTATTCAGTTAGAACAGGACTGCATTCTAGGTAAAATAGATCAATAAGAGTATAGTTCAGCTCTCTGTCAATGCAATATTGTGGTTGTCTGTACAATTATGGTTGCATCTCAGGCTCTCTCCACCAGATTAAAATCTTGCTAACTGGAAACCTGAGAGATCACCTTATTCTCATTTCCCTACCCTACAGAGAGTCCATGGCAGAAATTCCTCGTTTATGAAACAGAGAGATTAGGAGTTTTCCTTTCAGTTGTCCTCTTAGGGTGAAATCTAAGATCTGTCTTTTTATGTAAATCTTCACTGTCTAAAGCCTACAATATAAATGTTATGATTGCCCCCACATATAAACAGCAGAAATGATGCAGTACACACAAATCAGATCAATTGCGTAAAGACACCAAGATGTGCAGAGTGCCACAAAACAAGACGTGAGATGGCTGGGAATCCAAAAAAGAAGAATCCAACAGGTTTTGAGTCGAGCCGCTGTATGCTGGAAACTCTGCCTGCCTTCAGTGTAAGAATTCTGAGGCCACTGTGGAGGGTTTAACTTCTAGAAACAAACCACATATATAAAATGGGACCAATGTCCTTAAAAGTATCTGCATGTGCATATTGCCCACAGTGCAGTGCAGTGCTAAACAAAAGGTATCAAGGATTTCCCTACTTGGTAACATCAAACTTAAGGTAGAACATGGTCAAGCTTCATGAGAAGTAATCTTCCAAAACACTTTGTCATCGGCCACTGCATGTAAAGAAAACACTTACTGGAGAAAAAAGAGCCAAGAAATACCAACATCAGAGAGCAAACACTAAGATGCAGAAATTATAATACATTCTGCTGGATGTTCACTGTATAGCATATGTCACCATTTAAATGAAGCCTTAGAGACGCCAAACTTTGAATCAAAAATGGTCTCATAAAATCCAGTGTAGTAACTGTGAAAAATGAAAATATAATAATAGTTTATGTAAATTGCAACATTTTATACAAACTATTTATGTGGGATTGTTAAAGAATTAATAGTGAGGTTTCTTTATTAAACACTAATTTTAAAAAAATGGTAATGCTTAAAAAAGAAATATACTTTCCCACACAATGGTAAAAGTATATTCACTGGAACTTTTCAAATCAGAATAACATTTTATAGTAACTCTTATAAACAAACAAGGACAACTATGGCAAATATTTTAAAGTGAGTGCAGCTATTTTTCCTCATTAGAATTTCACAGAATCCTATCAGCTAAAGAGATGTGTGGAATCTGACATTTTCTGCATAAAACAGGAAACATGGGTATTTAATATATCTTCGAAGAAAGTAACTATGACATGCATACAGAAACACAGTCTTTCTACGTTTTTATCCATATACTTATTTCACCAAATATCAGTTCAGAAAGTATTTAAATAATGCAATATGTTTTATTATTGTTTCTATAGATAATATATATTACAATTTTAAATATATTATATTTATAATATATTATAGAAAGCATTCATATAATAAATAGGCTGTTCAAACTAATTGTCATTGGACTTCGGGATATATTTAGATGTAATAATGATATAATAGTAATTCTAAAGAAAGTTTTTTCTGATACCAAAGTCCTTGCTTTTGTGCAGTTGTTTTGGTTTTTAGCACTGCTCATTCATTTCAGAACTGTCATTTTCTATAGTAACGGTACAGTAGTTGTACTTGTTCTACATAAAAACGGTAACTCAGTCTAATTTGCTCATTCTTGTAGTTTCAAATGTAGTTAACACAACTGAAGTCACAGGCATGGGCACTGAGAAAGAAACTACATTTTCAGGTTTTGGATAAGCCAAAATTGAGTTTTACGAATGTCAACCTAAAAGCACAAACCAGCATGTTCTACAAATAATCTCAGAATCAAAACCAGGATAAAAAAGGGCAACTATCAGCAAGTAAAGCTTTTTGAGAAATACCTTCTAAATGTACTTTGACCCTTGTCTGTGTATGGATGCGCTGTCACTTACGACTAAAGAAGATTTCTCCCTAAATATCCCAAGAACATAGTCAGCACATAAACGGGCAAAGCAAAGGGAGCTACACAAAATGTCGTTTCCTCCTCTACTACAGAATCCCAACAAAAAAAAGGAGATCGTTCAAGGATAGGAAAGGATGGATATAAGGATGAGAATAATTTATATGTGGATTACAAAACCTGAAGAACTTCAGTGATCAGAAAGTGGTATCTTTTTCTATCTTTGAGTGATGTACGTATTCATAATGTGAATGCTCCAAGCAGTAAGTTCCCATATCGACAATCATCACAGGAGCAGTTGCTGAGTTCTTGAAGCAAATAGAATCACTCTATCACATGCTGCATTAGCTTTGAGTCTTCCTCAGTATTATTGCAGTGGTTGATAAGAATATAGATAAAGCTTCAAGAGACATTAAGAATGGAGGCATTTTTTAGCAAAGCCAGTGATAGAGCTTCAGCTCTGATGGGCGCATTCCAGTAACAGCAAAAGGCTGTATTTGGGTGGTTTCACAAGACACCTTGACATATTTCATATTCAGTTTATGTATTCATGCAGAGAAGGCCATGTCCACATCAGCAGTTAATATGAACCATTTTGCGCACCATCTTAAGGATTGAGTTTTCCTAGTACAAAAGCAAAGAATTCCCTAGATGTCAATGTGGAAAACTCAGTTTACAGATATGATGTATGGAAAAGTAAATAGAAATATTGACTCTGTGACTAAAGTGAAAGCCAGGAACCAAGAAAAAGTGTGGGATGGCTACTTCCTATCTGGAAAGAACATCATCTGTGGTAGATGAGTCATAAAGGTCTGAAGCATTTATCCCCTCACTCCTTATCAGGGAACTGTCACACATGACTCTACTTCAGCAGGAGCTAGACTTTGGAAGAACTATTTCCTCTACATGCCAGGGGGAAAAGATTTTACTGCCATGTTCTGTAGTACTGTATTAAAAATGAGGATAGCCATTCATACCGTGTCTAAGTATGAATGCTTTCATCTGTGGGTTCAAGCTCAAGATAGCCATGTTAGTCTCAGTTCCTCCAGCTACCAAAACAGAAAGCTTTTCCTTTGTCCCTCAATCAGGATAGCTTAAACAATCTCTGTTTCACAGTGGATCAGGACCAGAGCAAGACCTGCTTCTTCGCCCTCTTTACAAACCCAATAACCATTACCAAGATGCTGACCCGTCTGGTTGCTCCTCTTGGACATTAGGTCCTCCTGTTCTTCTTTCTGGACAAAAGGCTGATCATCAAAATATTAGATTGCTCAGTACTACAATGCAGTTCTTTCAAAGTCGGTTTATAATGGTGAATGGTCAAAATCTCATGTCAACCCCTCCCACAAGTGAGAGAGGAGGTCTCAGTACAGTACATTATCTGTAATAACTGGAGGGTAATAGATTTCTGATATTTAACCACCTAACAACTGATGCCAGAGGATACAAGCATTGAACAACTCTGATGCTCATGGAATGATAATCATTACCAGAGTTGAATCAGGATATGATACACTTCATGTAATGTACCGCTAAGGAGTCAATATTTGGTAGCTATGATAGGTGAGGAGGTCAGGCAAGATAAAATGTGAGAAAACAGGAATCTTGGGCATGAAATTAAAGGAATGCTTGGGCATGAAATTAAAACTTTGCCTTCTGTTATGACAGATCACTATATTTTTACATATTCAGAACAACTGTTACAATCTTTAACACTAATATATGAAATACAATTTATTTGGTGACATACTTTACATGGTAACAAAGTACAGACTGTACAAACAGCCAAAGAAAAGTGTTAAAAAATCTAAGGGATAAACTAAATTTTTTACGACTGTTGTCTGCAGACAACACTTTTAGACACATGGGTTACTATGTGCTTATCTTAGAGAACATAAATTCTACTATATGCTATTACTGTGCAAATTTATAAGAAAAATGTATTATGTTTTATATTCATAACATATCAAAACAATGGCATGGCAAAAAATAATAACAAAATAATAATCTATTTGTTCATTGTTTTCAGTACAGCTAAAGAGTTGTCTAGTGGCTTATTCCTCACATGTCATTCGAAGTCCACTAATTTGTGCTAGTGCCATCTACACTACCTAATGAAGATGATATACTCAGCTTTTTCTATTTTCAAACTCTTTCTTGCTGTTATCTCATATTTTAATTTAACCATTGAAAAAAACCTATTGGTTTTGCTCTGCAATTCAGTGGGATCCTTCTGTTCATTTTATGTGAACTTCAGAGAAAGGACAGCAATTATTTTTAATTCACAGAGTATATTGTCTTTGAAAATCTATACACTTGGGGGATCATTACATGTCTGGAACTTAGAAGGAACACTTAATGCATAGCATTATTTAGCATGTTATCACATAAAAATCCCCATATGCCTCTTGTCCCCAGTTCTTCTCCAAAAACACTTGAGGAAAACAGTTACCTTTGAGGGAAGGGAGTAGGAATGAGTAAGCCATATACTCATAAACACTACAACAGGTAAGTAACATCCTTGCCTCCCAAAACTCATTCTGCTTTTGAAAGATCAATTAGTATCAAAAATCCTCTGCAAGACAGTAGCATAGCACTTTCTTGAACAGGACATACATGTTATAGTTTTTGCACAAGTCATACAACTCTACTGTTGGGTGTAGAACATACCAGAATTGAGCTTCTGAATTTAGAGAAGGTGCCATGCAGTTTTCTAATACTAGCATATCTGCAAGATTTTAGGAAACCTACCACCATTCCTGATCTCTTTGCACAATGCTTAACTGTCCTCTCATTAGCAACAAATCATTCAAAGAGGTATGCAAATAATTCTGATCAATTCCAGCATGACTTTATAACCCTTTTAAAACCTACAACTGCTCTTGGTATATGATGAAATGCAAAGAAAAATAAAACTGTGAAGATGAAGTTCAGTTCTTATTTTAGCATATATTTAATGAGATCATAAGACTTTCTCGCCTTTATGGAAGACTGTAAAGGAATAGAATGGCAGAGGACTTCTGTGCAATGAAAGAGAAAAGCTGGATTTATCTACAGGTTTTTCCATTTACTACCACAACAGTTTTGCTGCATTACCAATAAACTGAAGATTTTGGTGTTAAGACCTCTCTTTGCAACAAGTATTATTTTTCCATTCCATTTTTCAAACAGGAATCAACCCAAAAGCCAATTAATTTTTACACATTATGTGCAGTTGAGAACATAACTTGCATATCTTAAGTGCCCATCTAGTGCCCTAATCATAAAACTGGACTGATAGAGCGTACATATTGACATGGATCACAGCAAAGAAGCTAGATTTAAGCATTTAATCCACATTGAATTTTAGAGGACACACAAGTGAACAAAGTATTTCCTCTCACCTGTGATCAGGTCCAACATGACATATTTTGCATTGCATCATTTCTTCCTCTTAAGTGAAGTCTCATGTATTAGTAAACTGAGACCTGTGAATCTGTGCTCTGCGTGATTTGGAGCTAAATATTTATGGGACAGATCATTGAAACAGCTAATTCAACAAAAGCAAAATAATGTCTTTCATGATTTTTAGTTCATACGTCATCATGATTAGCCATACGTAATTATGCCAGTTACTAATGTAGATTGGTTAGCTTCTATAGGTGCCTATTACATAAATTTTAACACACTATACATACAGCTTTAATATAAAGCTTCTCATTCTACACTGATAATAAAAAGAAATACAATGAGGACAATTAAGTAAACCTAATCTTTTCTAGCCCTCAGCCAAAAGTGTAAGAAATATCATATCTTTCTCATAGAAGGCCTTATAGATATACAAAAGTTCCATCATTCTTGCATTATACCTCTCCTCACTTATGGTACTTAACTAACCCTACTCACCCAGCAAATTTAAAAAAAAAAGAAAAATATAAATGCTAACTGAGTAATATCTTTTTTGAGCTTTGTAACTGCTAATCCCAAGCACATGTCACAGTGTTACATGATTGCATGCCAGCTCTGTTCATTCCTTCATATCAGTGCAATAGCTATACACAAGAAAGGTGCTGGGGGCATTGTATTCCTGTAGGAGTTTTCTTTTGGATGAGATATAAATGGCAGGTCCTACCCAAATTGGTCATTAGCAATCCCAGGGAACTCTTCATAAGAGTAGGTGTGTTAACTTCAGTCTCCTGGCCAAATTCCAGCTCAGGTAATTACATTCAGCCTACCTAATTTCCCACTGCAATTACAAATACAGAGAGATCCTTAATTTCCAGTCCCAAGCCACTGTGCAGTGTTGAATAGTTGCTATGTTTCACCCAGGGTGGCTGCACTTCAGCAGTGGATAAAGCAAGCTGTGTATAAATTGTGACAGTTTGTAAAGCATTTTGGAATCATTTGAGATGAAAGTGCTATATAGTTAAGATCATTCTAATTGAAATAATTGCCTGCCACTGATCTAAATATAGTTTGCAAAAAATCTTTAGAAGGAAACCTTCCTGGTGCTCTGGACAAATCAGCTAGTAAATATTTAATCAGTCTTAAATGTAAGTATTGGAATTTGAAACTGCATATATGCAAGAGCAAGATTTAAACACCAAAAAATTCTAGCAATCTTTAATGCAGTTTACCAGCATTTGAGCCATCAGCAATATAGGATCACTGCTCCAGTATAAGATTAATGACACACCCAATATGTCAAGCTTCACTCTTACTATTAACATCCCAACAAAGGCCTTAGACATGCATAAATATATCACTATGTCAAAGCTGTCTACAAAGCAACAATAAGAAGGTTAGCAGATACTGTTAGACAGGGACTGTTTCTAAAATGGGCTACTAGAACTCACATTAAATTCATATAACATCTCCACACAGTAAATGTGTAAATTTTCAGTTTCCTCAAAGTCTCTCTCTCTCTCGTTTCACGTCCAAAGACTAACTAGATTACCACTGAACTGAAAACTCTCTTGCCATAAAATTCAGGATGATCTGACCCCATAATTTAGAAAACTGAGAAAAAGAAGAAAAAGAATATCCAAAAGAACTGAAGGAGCATAGATGCGCATAGCTGAAATAAACTGAACAAGACCAGTAAAGTCCATTCCAAAGGAACTACAAGAAAGACCAGTATGTAAACCAAGGCTTAGAACTGCTCTCATGAAGCTAGTACACTAGTTTATTTTTACTAGTTCAGTGCAGTATCCTGTGATTGGAGTAAAGTTATATTCTATGTCAACTTACATACAATTTTAGTGCTGCCTTCATTGCCACCATTGGACAATGGGAACATATTAACCCAGGGCATAAAGGGTTCCATAAAGGGTAGGTGGAAGAAAATGGAAATCCAACACCGTTTAAGGAAATCAGTGAATAAATTACAAAAACTGTCCATTTGCCTGCCCCTTTTAATCTTACTGTCGTATTCAAACTATTGGGCATGTAACTGAATATCTCAACTGTACCTGAAGAAATAATGGAGCGTGTCTCTGCAGTAAAACAGAACGGCACTAAACTGATGAGTTTAACCCAGCAGAAAGAGCGGCTGTAAACATGACAAATGCCTGCTATTGATTTCAGGTTTAATTACTCTGTGCAGCACTGACAAAGCCCATCAGATGTTGTTGTGAAGTGTAAATGGAACAAACTACACTTCACTGCCCATAGGAAACTGATGGTGTCTGCAGTTTGCATTGTTTACTTTATCCTCCGTAAACTTCAGCCTTGATCAAATTAACAAGTGCTACTAACCTCCAACAAACTACAATGCACTATGATTTTACAGCAACAGCCTTGGAACAATAGTTCTGCAGCATTTCATTGATAACAA
This sequence comes from Platalea leucorodia, assembly GCF_965183815.1. Taxonomy (NCBI): domain Eukaryota; kingdom Metazoa; phylum Chordata; class Aves; order Pelecaniformes; family Threskiornithidae; genus Platalea; species Platalea leucorodia. The sequence continues at coordinate 47,698,318 of NC_138823.1, read as the reverse complement.
ATGTCTGGCTAATGACAGCATAATGGCAGCTGCTGAACCTTACTGTCCAGCACTGCATGTCCTCTAACCAGGCTAGGAAGACTTTTTAAACACACTCTCTTGCATTTCCTTCTATTTTGGGGGAAAGGATGGATTACTCACTTAATATTCTGATAAAACTTGTAGTTAAAATATACTGCCTGGGCTATCTAGGAAGCCTCTATTTTCACTAATAACAGCAGAACAATCAAATCAGACTATGTCTAGCATGTTGCAGCTACCGCCCAAAATGTTCTCTAAAATAATTTCCTTTTTTCAGATATGTACAGCCCTACTTTTTTCACCCTTGTAGCTTTTCAGTTCATCCTCCGTTCTCCTCTTCCTCCTTTCCTCTTTTCATTGTGCTTATTTAACATTCTAGCAACCAACAAATGTAACATACAAGGTCTAAAAAATGAATACATTTTGAATCAACTTATTGCAAAAAATGCCCTATGTTTTTTGTTCATACACAAGATAGATAGTTTCTCAGCTTCCACCACATTGAGACTGAGTTTGTTACTTCACAAATTAATGCTGTTGTTCATCTTGTTCAAATTTTCTCTTTCTGGGATAAGATTCTACTGTCAGCATAACTATAAACAGCATTGTGGGGTACATCTTCACTGGTTTTAATGTGTGCTATATACAAAGGGGCTTTACTACAAGTCAACTCTTCAAAAAATAGAAAACCTAGGTGCCAGTCTGAGTTCCTCAAACACTGACCAAAAAAATGTTTTTTGATATTTATTCTACTTAGGTAAAGCAATAACTGTGTCTCCTAACTGCTGCTTTGCAGACCCACAGCTCTAAGGTTTTGCCTCTTGATCCTCAAAGAATGAGCTTACGACACGTATCCCCTTACTGTTTACAACAATGTGAACACAGCACATAGACACAAATGGGCTAAGTAATCTGGACAGTCTTATTTCCTTCCCATAATCAGCAGAATTTAGAGGACACTTAAGAGATGGAAAAAAGGATGGGATGTGTGCATCTGCAGAGCCAATATATACCAACTCTAATAATTACTAGTAAGCAGACATTATTTGCCTCATCATGCGCCCATTTTGAGGGGAATAGCATGCAGTATGATCTCCAGGGGATCTGATGAAGTGAACAATGACTGCAGAATTGCTGTCCCAAGATAAGCATCAGCACAAGATGTCAAATCAATAGACTAGTGCTGTGCACAGGTAAGATGAAGAAAGAATGCTTTTCCATGAGCGACAGTTATAACTACTCTTGCAGTATGAAGAACTACCTTGGCCTCAAGGTTGATGCTGGAAGACTTGTATTGTCCAAATACAAAATGTTTAAACAGTTTTCAGTGATGTGACTGAGAACGGGAAATATGTCCTTATGGAAAGGAAAGACAGTGATTTAGATTTTTTTTTTTTTTAAAGAGTAAGTTTTTAAAATACAAGCAAATTATTGGCAGGAAAGCTACATATTTATTTAGAGAGATATGCCACTGCAAAGAATCTGTGTCATGATGACATGTAGGAAGGGCTAGACTTGCTCCTAAAACAGGCTATTTGCAGGTCTGGGTTTGACCTGAAAAAAAATGGTCCTGAATTTGTGGTTATTTACACTCAACGTGGCAAAAAAAAATTAGTTTTCACATGAAATCTAGAAATTCTTCTTAAAATGCAGTTGGAAGGTGGAGTGGGCACTTAGACCCGCCTGTTTTCCTAACTAATATAGATTTACATGAGAAATATGGGACAGAAACAGATTGGAAATTCAATGTTTGAGTTAGAATTGATGCCTGGTACTGATTTTGTCAGCATACTCTGCCTGCCAGTCTCATTAAGTGCACATAGTCTTATTTGCAACACAGGATATTTTCTTTTACCAACTTTAATTATTCCCCTTCTGGATTTTATTAAACAATATTAAATAAGGACATGAATACTGTTGATTTTTATACTTTTTTCAGTCTTTTATAAGAGCCACTTTGACCTTTTCTTTTGGAGGGCTTTTTTACAGGAACTCCCTAGAAAAATTTGCTTGCTATGAATGCACTTTTGCATTAATCTTAGAACAGACAAAGAATGAACCCTTAAGTTCCAAGGTCCTCCTGAACAGTTGGGCTTCTCAAACAAGTCTTCTTCACTTGTCAGTAGAGGCAACACAAAATGTTGAAAAAACATTGATAGATATCTTCAAGAAAGATTTAAAGGAATTTAAATACCAGTTTAGATAATGTCATTTTTACCTGCCTTCTTGTCTTGAAGGGTTTACAATTTGTGAATTTAAATATCTTCAAAGACTGAGTGTGTTATGGGTGGATTTGACTGAGAGGATTATGGAAATCCGTCTGAGCCCCAAGAGCTGAAAGGGTCCCTATCACTACCTGAAAACTTCTTTTCTTAGAGTGCTGACAGCCTTAGATCCATGATTATGGGTCTATGGCTTGACTATGGTGTAGATGAACCAAATTTACCAAGACAGGATACTTTTAACCTTGCCTTTGAAAAAAAATTTGGTGTTCTTCCAGCATGTCTTTTATCTATATGGGAAAGGATAATTAAACATTGAGACTAACAATCACAATGGAGAGCAAAGGTACCAAATGATACCAAGCTCTGCCTACTGCCTAGTAATCTCATCATTTTCCTCAGGTAACAACCATCAGGATCTTGTTATTCCAGGAAAGGATGTCATTTGAGATAGCAAAGATAGGTTTTCCTGTTCTCAATAATCCCAATACTCAGATCTTTATAGCAATAACCAGATAGGGAGAAATCCATATAAAGATACGTATAGCTATTAGTAGTTAACTCTTCCATCACAGTCATTGGGATACTAGAGAACCAAACATCTATATGCAGAAACGTTTGAGTGTCCAGCATGCAGAATTTGGAAAATGGTCAAATAGATGACTCTATAGCTATTTTACTGATTCATTGAAATGAAAAATACAATACTTCTATGATTTTGATATGATGGATGATATGATTTTGAAAGAACAAAGCTTTTATTACATAATTCCAAGAACATGGAGTCTTTGTTTCCTTCAATACTAGATGTAAAGTGTGAATAAATTACTTCCGGACTGTAAGAATTCAGCAGAAGTCTAAAATCTGCCAAAATTCCTCCTTGCATCCCAATAAATGTGATCAGAGTGGCAAAAGTACAATTTATATAATTTTTTTTTTTTGCTTCTGGAGTTAATCTTCAGTATAAAAATACAGTTAGCTTAATTTCATGTTCAAGAAAATTCATTATCAGTATTTCATGGAAATAACTTTCAGTTCAATCATTCTTGTAGCTGAAAGTAATTATTATCTGAAAAGCCACTGCGGTAAATAGAAAAAATGGAGATCTGCTCATGGGTGAGTCTAAAGAAGGATCCATAGTGATACTGACTGGAAAGTTAAAATTCTACAGAAAAATTCTAGATGTAGACAAAAGTGCTGTTCTTAAGGAAAGAAAAAGATTAAACTTGTCTCTTGCCAGCAATTCTAGATTACACGTATCAATCAAGATTGTGGATATCTCAGCTACTTTAGAAGGCTAGCAATTTAGTCTCTCCATCTTCCTCCATGATCAATGTACTTTTAAAACTGCACTTGCCTCAATTCTACTGTTTAAGATGATCAACTTTCTGGACTCCATGGAAGATTTATCTTTTCCTCAGTATGAATTTCCTATTTCCAGTCTATAACACTCATTCTATTCATGGTGACTAGATCTAGTATATCACAGTGATACTGGTGATGAGATCATATTTTTCTCTCTTCCTTCAAGTTTCTTAGCAAATATGTCTAGCAGGTCTCAGCATATTTTTTTCTTTATTTTGTCTACATGACTTTTCCTTATTCTATCTAAAGATAAAATGGTGAAACTCAATAAACTGTATTTCTAAGAAACATTCATTTCGTAATAAATAAATTCCATTTATAACATTCACTTCACCTTCTCATAAAGTTCAAACGTAATACAATAATTGTGATACTGAGTGAAGGATTCAACCCCACCTCCTTTGTGTATGCTCTTCAAAATTTAAACAGCTTTTAGATAGTCATTACTTAATACTCAGCATTTTTGAATTTGAAGAATCCATCATACTGATGTGGATGAAAGGGTGAAACTGTACACTCTGTGTATCAATGTCAATCAAGCCTTTTAATGTACCGGGTCAGCAGATTTGTTTTTGGAAGTACAACATGTTGAAATTCTTATTGCAAATAATTTGTTTGACTTCAGAAACTTTTGAAAGAGCCAGACAAGCTGAAACTGTCTGTAATTCATGGCTGGCCTTTCCAACAACAACTACAATTTGAATTGAGTGCATGGAAGACTTCACAGGAATGGGTAACTAGAATTACCAGTGCTTCTCCATTCTAATGAGAAAAGGAAAGGGAGAAAAGGCATACAGAGGTCTGTCTGGCAACATGGCATCCATTAAATAGGCTTTGAAAGAAAACAATACTGGAACCTTGTAACTCGTGTGCAGAGAAGACATCTATTATTTGAGGCCAATTGTCTGAACGTGGAGTAAATCTAGATACCCTCGCTGCTCTTCTACATGCACATAAAGATTGATTGCAAATTTTCATATTCCAAAGTCATCGGAATATGAGCTCCTTTTAAGAACTTCAAGTCTTATTTTTATTGTATGATGTGGTCTGCTATGATTTATACACTAAGAAGAATCCAAAAACAATGTTCAAGGATTAAGATGGACTGGACTGCTTTGTGTTATAGCCAGTTTATTCCGTGTTTATCCCCTTGTTATGACAAGATCCCTTGGACAGTCCTTCACTCTCTGTGAATATCCTGGCCTTCCTGGCTGAAATCTGCAATGATAACTGCACTGAATGATTTAGCTTATGATTAGATGACCACTATGAATGATTAGAAAGACCACCTTGAATCTGGTTCCAAGTGTCCTGAGAATTCTTCTGAGGAAAGGTACGCTTACCAAGGATTAACAAGAACTTGCCACAGAAAGGATAATGGTAAGGAGGCTATAATCCTTGTAGAGATGAAGGTAATAATCATCCTAAGGATACTTACTATTAAGGATAGTTATCCTAAGGATACTTATAGAAACATTATCCCAAGTAACAGGATTTTTTTAGAACTTCACATGAATGTGAATAGTCAGATTGAAAGCAGTAAATTGAAATATTGGAATTGGAAGAGTTGATAAGAGGAAAAGATTCATAACTGAGTGGCACACACTCCTGTTTGTTTGATTCAGTATTTTCAAGAAGCAGCACAGTTCAGCTATTGCCCATCATATAATCACAGAATGGTTTGGGTTGGAAGGGACCTTTGAAGATCATCTAGTTCTAACCCCTTGCTGTGGGCAGGGACAACTTCCACTAGACCAGGTTGCTCAAAGCCCTGTCCAACCTGTCCTTGAACACGTCCAGGAATCCACAAGTTCTCTGGGCAACCTGTGCCAGCGTCTCACTGGTGTCTCAATGTTTTGCCCCAGTGTGAAAGAAAATATTTAAAATATCCTTGGAGTTAATAAATACTAAACTAAACAATACCACTATTCTCTGTTAGAAAGCCTTATCATGCTTAAAACTGAGTGTGTATTAAAGGCACTCTCTGAGCTGAGAGCTAAATAAACAATAAAATAATATTAAAATCTATTGTGAAGTGTTGCATATTCGAATTATTTTCTTTTCAGTGAAGGTTTGATAAGGAATTTCTGTTTTTGTGAAGCTAAACAAATCAGGAATATTTTAAAGAATTAAGAGAGTATAAAAAGGTTGACAAAACTGCATCAACTCCCACAGACATCTAGGCACATGTTGAAATTAGTGGATATGAGTAATCTTATTGAATGTGCAGAATTTGAGCTTAAGTGCGTAATTCTAAAATACACTACAAACATGTACTAAAGCAATATTAATCTTGAATATGTATGTGCACATGCACACACAAACACAGACATTTATAATAAAAGGGATTTTTTTCCAAATTGAAGCTATACAATGACAAATTTGCCTCAGTTCAAAACATATCTTTGTTGTCTCATAATAAAGACCATATGGAATCCATGTTAAAATGAAAAGTTAAACCACTTATACTCTAAGTCAAATGAAGACGTACGGATCTAAATCTTGTATAACGTATGAAATGCCTATGTACACTTGATACATAGGACTCCATTAGATACTCTGTCACTGTCCAAATACAATTTTCTTTTTCTTTTTTTTTTTTAAATGAGTCAGTCAGAAACCTCTGATAGCACCATTTCAAATGCAAATAATTCTGTTCCAACTGCCTCTTTACATTAGCTAAATGAAGTCATCAGTAAACAAAATTGGAAGAAATCTTAACACAACTGCTGTAAACAACTTTAAAAGTTTTATATCCCAAAAGATTAAAACTGTTAGAAGACAGTTCAGATTCACTGGAGATGTTCACCAGTGATAGAGTTTATAGTCAAAAAATAATCTCTCTCATCTCACCCAAACTGATACTGGTCACAGCAAATTATAATCAAAGATAGATTTCTTGGAGGGTGATAATACCATTAGATTTAAGGAATTAAAAATACATGAAACTTTTGAGTTAATGAACAGGGTCCTTAACTGCTCATTTAATTCAAACAGCTGTTTGTTAATGCCCTAAGCAGTGTCATAAACTGTGAAAATACTGTTGAGTGCAAGACACTAGTTAATGCTATAAAGCAACACATGCTCTAATATTAAAAGGATTTAATGGGATTAATAGAGAATAAAACATTAACTCCCTATTATGATGTTTTTAGGACCCAAGGGCAAATTCTGGCTAAAAAGGACTCTGGTTCTAAAAGCACAAAAAGTAAACTATAGCACTGTACAGCAAATCATGGCAATTTTATGCTCCTGAAAAAAAGTGGAACCCTGATAAGATCACATCTGTTCCAATCACAGACTGGATAAAATCACTGTTTACTAAAGTCCTAAATAACTAAATATGTGGAACCCCAACAAGATCCCATCTGTTAAGACTACAATTTGGATAAGGTCCCATTGCAAAAATTTCTAAATAATAACATATTCACTACAAAATAATGAAAATTTTTATTTTCTTCAGTTTCATCAATTCTTTCACAGGGATAAACCATACTGTAAAAATCCTACAGCATAATTAACTGGCTTGATGAACATTAATAATGTATTAGGATTTGGATTGTCAATTCAAAAAAGCAATCAAAAACTAGTCTTAGTGTTTAAGCTATATAACCTCAGTCCTATGTTCTTGATTCTAGTTATTTCAAATACATCTATACAATATATTTTTAATTCCTAATGCAATAACAAGTTTGATAGTATATTTAGTTCATGTGTAAATTACAAAAGCTTATTATTTGCAAAGGTGACTACTAGTTTTTCTGGTTTTCTTTTGGAAGTGTATTCTTCTAGGAATAAAACAGAAAGTAGGCTGAATTTACCTTTATAGGTATAGCATATTTGAAAATTGTCAGTAATAGGAGAATTTAAAAAAAATAATAATACAGACTTATATAAATAAAGCCTACTTCAAGTGCACAACCTTTTATAAAAAAGTCATGCTGCAGAAAAAAAGAATTAAGGATTTGGTCTTTTTTCGAAAGATTGAAGGAAGCAAGGTTAAACATTACACTTTCAGGTCCTATTGTTCTCCAAACCATTATTAATTGTTTTATAGGGTAGTAGATAAAACAATATGTACTTCTGTCCTAAAAAAAGAAAACAAACCCCTAGCGATATCTTCTAAGCAATATAATAACAATTCTTTGGTTAATTCCTGTATTTAAGATTCTTTAAAACATTAATAATAATTTGCAATTGTACTTGCATAGTCGATATTTTCACCAGCAAATCTCAGATCACGACTTTTAAAATATCACAGGACTAGATTGATTGGAGCCCTCATTTTTAATTAAAGTGGGGGCTGACAGCCACCAAAAAGGCAATGAAAGCTGTGGATGTTCATAATTTCTGCTTAAGTTCATCAAGAATACACATTTGCAGGGCTTAGTGCCTCAAAAGGAAATTGCTTAAAACCAGTGACATACCCAAGGGATAAGAACAATCTATTTATAAAGTAGTGGTCTTCAACTAAAGATTGTGTTTAGATTTTCCCATCAGCCTTTTCCGTAAAAATATAGCAATTATTTATAAAGTGAGGGAGAAGGAAAAAAGAAACAAATAGTGTTCCACGTTTAGACAAAGTTTAAATATTTAGAAATGTTAGTCAAAGTATACTGAAAAATCCAGTTTGTCCCAGCAGAGATTTTAGTTTCAGATATGGGCTTGCTCGGGGGTTTTTTTGTTAGTTTGTTTTAGTAAGTGAACATATAAAGCAAAAGAATGTTCTTAAATGTTTATACTAGATTCCATTTGCAATAAAAGGCTTTATTTCTCTGGCCCCTTCTGGCAGGTAAAATCATCCTGACTTTTTATCTTGGACACATGTGTGTTCTTTCCTATAAACTTTCTTTTCCATTTAAAATACAACATTCAAAAGATCCCTCCCAAGTTCTGTTCCGCCTTTCTCATTGTGTAACATATTCGCAAGCCAGCTTCCCCATGAAACTATCTTTTTCCCGTCTGAACTTGCTTATATGTGCCGAGTCCTTAGAATTTGCTTCCCTATAAAGCTCGTGTGGCTGCATTTTGTGAATCTGCTCCTTATGATGCTGCTTCCCATTCAGTGGTCATCACTTTAACGTTAGCATTTGCCAAGTGTTACCACATGGTAATATTTGCCAAGTATTACTACATGTTCTGAGGTTTTGCAGTGCAGACACAAAGGCTTGTACTAAATGCACAGTAACTGTGTAGAACCCACTAGAAAACACTGGGCATCCTTCCTACTGAAGGTGACTACTCTATTACAGTGTCACTTGCTTTAAGATTTCCTACCACACTTAGGTTCGCAAACACTTCCTACTTCTTAATGAAAAGGTGATTTAGTATTTCTTTGATCTAAATAGAAGATGTATTTCATATCACAAAACTTTCAAATATATTGTTTTCATGATACATATTTAGCTGTGCTCATTACTGAGTAGCAACTTCATACTGGGTCATCTGGGGTAGAATTAAGTTTCTTCATAGCAGCTCACACAGTGCTGTGTTCCAGATTTGTGACGAAATGGTGTTAATAACACACTAATGTTTCAGTGATTGCTGAATAGTGCTTGCACATCGTCAAACCTTCTCACTTTCTCACTCTACTCCCCCAGTGAACAGATTTGGGGTGGGCAAGGTGTTGGGAGAGGACACACCCAGGCAGATGACCTGAACTAACCAAAGAGGTATTCCATGCCTTATAATCTCATGCTCAGCAATAAAATGGGAGGAGAGGAGAGGAGAGGAGAGGAGAGGAGAGGAGAGGAGAGGAGAGGAGAGGAGAGGAGAGGAGAGGAGAGGAGAGGAGAGGAGAGGAGAGGAGAGGAGAGGAGAGGAGAGGAGAGGAGAGGAGAGGAGAGGAGAGGAGAGGAGAGGAGAGGAGAGGAGAGGAGAGGAGAGGAGAGGAGAGGAGAGGAGAGGAGAGGAGAGGAGAGGAGAGGAGGACCCTTGTCTTTATGGCTTTGTCAATGAGGTGCCTATAAGCAGTAGATAAATAGATAAGACTGCTAAGCTTTAAGTAAGCCATATTTGTGAAGTTATTTTGGAGAAGACCTGAGATACAGAGAAGTATGGGAAAGAAAAGGAGGAAAGTTCTTTTCCTCTAGGTAAATTTGTTCTAACAGGAAAAATTATTTGGCCTAAAATTCAGGAGACTTTGTCTCTGCCAGGAATATGTAGAAACTCTCTGATGAAAAATAAAACTGTAATGGAAACGATAAGACATAAGGGCATACAGTAAATAGCCATATTAGAATTCAGAGAAGTAACATGGAGGAAAAACCATTTAACCTGATAAGGAATGACTGGACAAGAAAGAGACTACTGAAGACAACCAGTGTCATGTGCAACTTGTAAGAGAATTCAGTAGAATTAATGGGGCTAGCAAAGAAAAATACACAAACTGAAAAGTATCATATGGACACAGATTTAAAACTCACATTTATGCTATGGCAATCAAGTGATAAAGCTGATGCATGTTAGAACAACTACGGCTGGCCCAGGCAGCTATATAGAGAGTAGTATAGCATATCAGATGTTACACATTATCTAACTGGGACCAGTCCTTGTGGGTTACAGGATGCATGATAAAGCCTTCCACTAAAGGAATGATCTCATTCTTGCATCAAGAGAAAAAAAGGTAAATAAAGCTTTCCTAAAGGAGTTGGGGGTGCCTTGGATGAATACTTTGGAAGTTATGGAAATTTCAGTGGATCTTAGCCTTTGTTAAATTAAAGAGGTGAAATAGTTGCCAGTGATTTCCAATTGCCGCTCCAAAAAACAACAGTCCCTTTCATTGAGGTCAAACTATGACCCAGAACTCTGTTCAATGTATCCTAGCAAGTTCAGAGGAACTGAGGAGGAACTGAGGAAAGACCTTCAGCTGAGATTCCAGAAGGTCTGGAAATAACTGTTATGGGATCATCTCGGAGCCCCAGATAATCCTCTGATATGTTGGATGGAAAGTCACATAGTAGAATCAAAGCCTGTGCCAACTATAAGAAATTGAAGTCTCTCTCTCAAATATATTTCCCATAGCCTTGCTTTGAAGAGTTCCTGGGAAAAGACTGTGGTATTAAGTACAATACTACTGAATGAATGTTTACTGACGGATCTCCAACCCCTACACCGCTAGGACAGGACTTCAACATTTCAAACTCTGGAAAGTCTACTCACGTTAAGGAAAAGATGTAGACTGTTCTACCTCAAAGGTCTGGCAAGTTCAGTCTCCTCTTACAGTAGTGAAAACAACTATGTGTGAGCAGAACTTCAGGGCAGAAGGAACAATTGAAGTTTATGCAAATGTCAAACTGAAAGGGAGAAGTTCTGACTTTGTATTTGTATTTATATTTTGAAAAAATAAGTCAGCTAGGCCAGAGAGAAGTGAATTGTTACAGGGATGGACAAATCCTGGAAGAGGTAAGTTGGGATGGAAAGTTTTAATGTAATATGGGAGCAATCTCTGCACATAAAACTGTACATCAGCTTCTTGAAATTCTGGAGGGGTGAAATAAGAAATGTAGAAAGACAATTTATAAAGAACTTGAGACTATAATAAAGAAGGAATACTTTGTTGAAAAGTAACTACTAATATCATTCATTCAAATCTTAAAGCATTCCAATTTCTTATTTGAAAGGCAAAATGGAAAAGGGAGGGGAAATTAACCTACTTTATATCCCAACTCTGTTAACTTCCCTTACCATTTTTTTCTTACAACAAGACCAGGTTATGTCAACATGCCATTTCAAAAATATGCAAATTAATGACAAACAAACACATGTATTTAGCCATATACAGGGATTTACACTGGAACAGAATCTTTACAGAAGTAACTAACTGAATCTTCATGGTATTCTAAATAGTGAATCTAATCAACAATAGTTCTTTTATTGTTTCTACTGAAAATTGATGTGTTCCTACTGTATTTATATACTGAGAAATTTTTAGGACCTTCTTCGAGCCTGTTAAGGGTTCCTCTCTTTCATTAGTAGACAATGTTGCTTATTGAATATGAATTTTATCTCAAGAACCTATTTTAATAAAACTACCTATCATTATGTGAATCCTTTCTGAAAAGATTTTACTAATAATATTAATAATAACTTTTGCAGTTGTCACAGCTGCCAAAAAGGAAAAAAAGGAAAAATATAAAAAAGGAAATGCTTAAGTAGACAATGCAGAAACACTTGCTCATGACTTGAAAATGTGATATCCACAGATTTTGTAAGCATTGAATTCAAGTTAAAGGTGACAGTCCCACAGCATTAGCTCATTAACATATTTTAAATCTTGTATTTTCATAGGCAGAAATACTAAAAATATTTGTAGTATTAACTCATCTGTGGCTATTGTTGCCTACAGCACTTCCACAAAACAGAGTTCAGAAATTCAAGTGACAGAAAACAGTCCAAGATCACTGAAGCAAGGCTTTAATCAACATCCATAACAAAAACTTCTTCCATTTCAAGGCCTAAGTTTTCCTCTTGAAAGACTTATGACTGACCAGAAACAATTGCTAAACGTCTTGCTAGCACTATGTTTTTGCCGCTAAACCACGTACAATAAATTAGCTTTGTCAAAGTTGAAGGTTTGGGATTTGAGTGGAGAACTTGATGGTAACCTTTAACCTGGAGCTTTTGGATCAGCTGGTAGCAGAAATGACAACACTAAAATCTCAGAATCATTAAAGCAATTTGGAGCAAACAGAGTCCTATTAATTAAGTGTTTTGATGATCTGCTGTAGAGGATGTAATAGTGAGAAAGAAATACATAAAATCACATTACTTCAGTAGAGACCAGTGAGTTGTCTGGGAACCAGATCCTTAGCAGGGAATGGAAGAAATTTGCATTTCTGACAAGATCAGAAATATTCCTTACTTTCAGAAATCTAAATTAAAATGTCCCTTATAATTTGTCCACTTAAACAGCTTACATTTTCCTTGAATTGTCAAACAACATAAGTTAATAACAATGAAGCTAATACAAGAGAAGTTATGCAATAAGGACCACCCTTAGAACAAAAACACTTTTGCTAACACTGCCCCAAATTATTTAGACAGTATCTGTTATATACCAGAAGAATTTTCTCATCCTCTTTTTTATCTAAGATTCCCAGACATGTGCATTATAATCTTATTTCTTTGTCTATCACAGTTTAAAATGCATTAATAGCTCTATTCCGACAGACAAAAGCCATGTTTCCACTGCCTGCCATTTGCCCAAGGAACATTGTTTTCATCTGCAAACAAAGATTCTTTTACACAATCCTGGCATCTAGTACTACCTGTGCTGATGCTGGAATCAGCTTTCCTCCTGAAAATCACGCAATCTATCTGCAAGAATTCTGCGATGCATGTTGCATGGTAAGGACCATAACAACACATCAATCAACCCTGCACACAGCTCAACTTTCTTTCAGAAATCAAATATTTGGGGTTGTTAGACCACTATATAACCTCAGTTATGACTAGACAAAAATAAACTATAAAATGACCTTATCCCAGCAAAGCACAGAGTGGAGTAACTGGTAACAGAATTGGAAACAAAGCTACAAAAAGGAAAAATAACAAATATACATTATCACTATCTATCTGAAACTTTCACTCTGTTCTTAACTTCCACCTCAGGACATTCAACCAGAATATAATTAGTTTTTGAGGCTTGTGGATAAGCTCCAACAGCCACTTGTCCTGTCAGAGTAAGATTCTAGCAAATCAACATCTTTGTTTAATTACTGTTCTTTATTTACACCTCTTTTTGATTATGCAGTCAGTGAATACAAATGAACCCTAAAAGGTAGATTGGGTACCCAATGTTCCGTCTTCCCTCTAGCACATTTGGAGACAGTATCGTATATGTGTTTCATTTTATTTCCTTCCCTTGCTTCTTTTCTGTACAGGTAGTTCTTTTGCACTAGTAAAAACGCAAAATTATGTTTAAAGGTTTTGGGGTTTTTTTCTCACTTATGCAGCCTAATTTTGACTGACATTTAGCATCTAATAGAAGTGCATAAGGAACAGGTCTTTCAACAGACTTTCAATATTCATTATGTTTCCTAATCTTTGTAAATCAAAACCTCCTTTACTTTATTACAAGACTTCAAATATCATATAGCTCGAGAAACAACTAGTATAAAAATACCATATTAACACAAAAGTAATTTTCCTGTCCCCAGTGGTTCACTACACTCTGTCAAGACACCTAAAATAACAGAAAATGGATATGGTATTGGAAGTGCTCAATTTATATGGCACCTCCTTAACACTCTGGTAATTTTAATAACAACATGTACACCCAAATTATTTGCAACAGGCCAAGTAAAACGAGTATCAGAGAAAGAATAAATTTGTCCTGACTTTTGGTTCTGTGCTTTAATTTAAAATACTCCTCTTTATGCTGCTTAAATGTTGTGGAAGAGGGGGTTCATAACTGTTCCGAGAAAAATTGGGGAGAGCGCTCATGGTAGGTTTGAGATAGTGGCCATGGACTGCACAACTGTACAGATATAGATGCTACCTGAAGTCATTGAATGAGCAATATCTGTTCATCCTATTTAGTCAAGTAGCTGCCATAAAAGGCTGCCTTGTGTCTTGGGATTCTCTGTGTGGGCATAGCTACTATTTATTGACTTTTTAAAGAGTGGTCAAAAGAGCACTTAGCATTTGTGAGAATTTTCATAATGGCTAACTTTATAACAGAGAAGTTGAGTGTCTTTAAAATGCTTCCATAATCCATGAAAAGAATAGACTCCTTCAAAAGACAGCTAAGAACAGCAGTATAATTATTTGCTTGGAAACACTCGTGAGACTCTTCATAAAAAGTGATGGACTAACCCTATCTGTCCTGTGCTAGGGACTGAAAATATACCCCCACATGCCCAACCCCCACCTAATTTTGGGTACAAATCCTATTGCTCAGAATTTGTAAATGAGGCACCTTCTACCCTTTGCGCTAGCCCATCAAATAGCTGCAATCTAATTGTAAGAACACAAAATGACATACATTTTCTTAAGTTTTCTGTATTTTTACAACATTTTTCTTCAGCTGTCAATACTTTTATCATTTTAACACAGAGCCTCCGATTCTTATCATTAATAAATAAAAAAAAGAAAGGTAAAACCAAATCAGTGAAAGGATGGTGTAAGATGTGAAAAGAAGTTTCTAGCAAAAATTATATCAAAGTTCAAATTCACCATAGGCTAACAGACATCAGACAATTAAATATATTTCATGTTGATGGATTTAGTACCAGTTAGAAGACGTCATAGCATTCTTAAGAACAAAAGTAACACAACTTCTTACACATCAAAGAATCAAAAGGACCCTTAACTAAACATGGATTTTTCTTAACTGAAGTGGTACCAAGACCTGTAGCCATCTTCAGCTAGCCATTTAAAGCTGAAAGTGAGATTCTTGAATGGATCTATTTTATAGCAGCGTACAGATTAGAAAAAACAATACAAGCTTTTCCAAGTTACTAAAAGTGAAAGCATTTATGATCCTTAATACCTATGGATGTTGACACTATGGACTTCTGGTTATCTACAAAAATAGTGGTATCAATAATTTAGATTGTTGAAATCTCATCTACCACATCATGAGAGCTATAGGTGCTGTTTTTCTCCCCCCACTCAAGTATCCTTTTGATACTTTAAAAAGAATTCAAACTAAATGTCTAATATGTTAAAATTACAATCCAGAACTTGTTAGAAAGTATTCTTTTATGCCTCTGTGTAATGTCTAATTTTTAAGTTTAATTTTCAGTTCACAGTACTCAAGATGTAGATGCAAAGAAAGGTGAAGAGAAAGATGGATAATAATAGTCATTAATTTTGTCACTAAACAATGAGGCATAGCCTCCCAGTTTTTATCACTGCTGTCAAGATAGAATATTAGTATTAAACCTTGCCTTCATATGTATACTGTGTTTCCACATTCATTTGTATCAAAAATTGGTTACAACAAAGGGAAAGCTAAATACAATTCTTGTTAAGATAGTTTGAGCTTCATATCTAGACCCGTAGGTACAAGATAAATGTTTATCTTTACTACAAATATTTCTTACTCCTGTGGGATCCATAAGGTCATCACTGAAAACGTGAAAATGATCCATGATGGTCTTCTCTGAATGAACAATCTTTTTTTAAATTTGCTTATGTTTTCAAAAGAATAATAAATCTCAAAAAATATTAAGAGAGGAAGGATCAGATAAGACAGTAAGATATAAAGTTAAAGTGACTTTAAAATTCATGTCATTAAGTATCATGTCGGGATTAAAAATCAGGATTTCCAGACTTTCAATATACTAGTCATGAATGAGAGACATCTGCCAGTGAAGCAGAATTAGAATAATTTCTATCTTGGTAACCCGTTTTCATCTTGGATAGTTTTAGGGAAGGCACACTGAGCAAAACAACATTTCTATTCTCAGCAGAGAAGTAAATGTTTATTTGCAGGTGCATATATGCTCTATTCTAAAATGTGGTCAGGGTTTAATTTAGCAAAAAGGAATGGAAAAATGGAACAAGTTTTTCAACTTCATAACAGTCAGCAATCTAACAGAAATATTTAAAAACAACTAAACAACTAAAGAGACTTACTGCTGCGAGTAACTAACTCTTGGATACTATGGCATATAAATATTTATCCCAACAGCACATACCACACTTACCAATTCCTAATTGACTAAGCAAGCTTACTAATAATGTGTTATTTTTTAAATTCTATTATTCTTTAGAACTTCAACTCATGTAGGCCAGCTTTCACTTAATTCTGCCCTACCACATCCTCATAAGTTTACTACCAGAGCAAAAGAAAAATTTCTGATAAAAAAAACATTGATGTAAAAGTAAATTGAAGAGTAGATTGAACACAAAGCAATAAGAACTCCTTTCCTGCCTATGCAAAGAAAGAACTGGTGGTTGTGCCTTCTGAGTCTCTCACTACTGAATGCATGGATGTGGCAAGACAGCGACCAGGAAGCGAGTGTTGGGCATTTTGGATGAGGTTTTGGGCTTGATCTCATACAAAACAGAGTAGAATCTCTCTGGTTTGGAGCAAAGTATTTTTGCCTATTTAGATACAGAGATATTTTATTTGTTAGACATGAAAGGCCGCATTAACAGCTGATTTTAAGGATGGATATCTTAGAATCTGCTGAGCTAGAAGCAAACACTCCAAACCACTGTTCCAATGCTATAAAACCTTTGCCTCTCAGTGTAACAGTAGGGAGATATGGACACTGAAGTTCTCTTCCGTAGCACTATTTTGAGAATAATCCAAATGAATTTCAACACAAATGGTAATCTTTATAGATTAAAAATAACAGCTTATGTATTTACAGGTAGTATAGTGTGGCTACAGAAAAAAATAAAAGAATATTTTGGAAGGCATGTCTGAGAGATATATACAGTAAGTGTTTCAAGGCCCTTTCCCCTCCAAGGATCCTGAAAGTTAAATAGTTCTTTTCTCCCCAATGAAAGACTTAACTAAAATAAGCAGTATGAACAAATCTCCAACTGTGAACTAATTAAAGACAATTCCCTTTCATGGTTTTCCCACTAAATGTCATTTGTGATTTTATTTTGCTTTCCCAAGTTTGTCTTACTTTACATATCTGTCCTCTATAAAGTTAATGCAAAATACTAATTATTTTAAATACTGGACAATATAAACAAAACCTCAGGAAGTCAACATCAGCGTTTATTAAAAGTCTGAAAAAACTTTAAACATGAAAACATGTGCAGTCTCATATTAGTAATATTTTTTAACTTTGCCAAACAATAACAAAAAATAAACAAATAATATAACAAAAAGAGAAATCAGGAACCCATTATTTTAATTTTATTTATTTGGAGTTATACACAGTATAATACGCAAGTGCCTATATAATGCTCGTCAGCTTTTGAGATATCTATGCTACTATAAATTAAGTAAAATTTTCAGCACCTCCAGGTCAATCTAGCTATATGACAACATAAGTAACAAAAATTAACTGATCCAGTTAACATCCTTGGGGTTTTATATTCAATCGTAACCAATGCATATTGCCCTGTGGCATAGGAAAATAGAAGGCTGGTTTTTTTGAGAGTTACAAATTGACATTCATAAAGACGTAGAAAAAAACAAGATCTAGGGAGAAGCAATTTGGATTGGAATTCAGCGTTGACCTGCTTTGAGCAGGAGGTTGGACTACAGACCTCCCAAGGTCTTTTCAAACCGGAATGAGTCTATGATTTTAAGCCTGGGGAGTCACATCCTCCTCCTTGATTGCAAAGGTGTTTTAGCACCACTCTGGCAACATGGCACCTTCCTAACAATTGCTTCATATGCTCCTTAACTGGGGGGGCTGCAAGCGACATGAAGTGATCTGACAGCCTACCCCCTGCTACTTTACTTCCCTGTAGCCTCACAGTCAGTCTCCTATCCCATCACCAGAAATGCATTCATAATGGTCAAAACTCAGAGACCTCATATCGCATGGCTGGTGAACATGCAATGATACAATAGGCATTCTGAATTTTATTCACAAGTGAATATACTTATGCACGTAACAGGCTGGGAACACAGTATCCTTCCCTACAAATTGACTCACTCCCTCTCTTAAGTTGGCCACCACTGCATTACTATAATAAAGAAATGCCACAATATAATTCGGCTTTCAAAAATTAAATAGATAGTTCTCATTCTCTCTTAAGCCTTCTGGGCAAACTTTGCTAAAGTCAAAAGAGCAGCTTTGCTATCCCTTCCTCCAATCAACAGTTAGAACATTTAAAACATCCTATTGCACCTCCCCATAAAACAAATCTACATTCTGCTGCAAAACTTGGAAAGCTAACTGGTACAGCAAACTGGAACTACTTTCATTTCAATTTAAAAATTAATATTTTGTTTTAATTGCATATGTAAATGTGTAAGACATTCAACACAGAAACCCCTACCTGACTGACATCAATCACAAAAAAATACATCGGATTTATACTCTGAAGTACTTTGTCACATCTGTGATAGCTCAGAGTGGTCATGCATACATTTATAAAGCAGAAGTATTTAATAATTATCCCCACTGCAGCTGCAAATATCTTCTGCTGCTAGGGAGATTCATGAAACCTGAGAAATCTCTAAAAATGAAGAAAATCTGCCATTAGGGACAGCTGACAATCTTTTCAGTTCTTACTGATAGTGCTTATAAGAGAAATAAATTATAGTAGGTGTTATCTTTAAATATTTACTCAATACAGTTACACCAATATTTTAAAATTAGCAGAAGTTCTTATTATCCATACTCATTTTCATACACAATGCACTAGATCAGAAAAGGGAACCGAAACAGAAGAGTAAAATGCAGCTTTAGAAAAACTCAACTTCTATTCAAAACATAAGCTTACTTATCACCAGTGCCTCAGCTCCAAGGAGTAGGTTTATGAGCTGACAACTTGACAGTATTTCTTTGTTATGACTGGCTGAGGACATCCAATTGTCATACAATAATTTTCAGTAATTAGTATACATATTAGAAGTAACTCATCTTTTCACAAGAACAATGTTCTTTTGGATAAACAATAGCTTCTGCAACACTAAATTATAGAGGCCATGCTACTAATTTATGGTGGGTTACAATTATACATGTTGTGGGCCACAAGCACTCTGTGGGCTGTGTAATGAAGGCCAATAGTTTAAAAACTGATTAGAATTACAAATAATCTGCCAGGTGTTTTCATTGCTGTTATGGAAGACAGCGCTATCTTAGTCTTGAGTGTCCAAAACCAAGATGAAAGAAAATATCAAGGGAAACTCTATGGTCAATAAAACTTCAGAAATATCTTTTTCAAAACAAGTTATTATTTTTATATCACTGATCAAGAATAAAGGTAGAAAATGTACTTACATCAAAGGAGTAACTTACCACTTTCTATCTCACATCATTATATGAAAATTTGAAATATTCCTTTTAAATAAATTCAAAATAAACCAAAGAAGCTTCCAAGTCCTTTACTTTTCTTCCCACTAGAATTTTAATGCAGAATTTTAGACCTATCTAAGAAAAAAAAAAATGTATTAATACAGGTAACGGTTATCACTGATGATAGCCAATCAACAACATTATAGTAAACAAAACCTAACCACTAGATCTCAGGTATCCAGCTATAAAAATGAAGAAATTATTTATATAACATATAATAAACTGTTTTGAGCTCAACAGGCAAAAAATAATATTTTTGTATTGGATAATATTCATATTTTCATTTGGAAATGTAATTACATCCAGTGATGTAAGCCATATCATTTGCTATTTCGTAACAGCTTTAAGCAGTCCTAGATTAGAAGAGGTTTTAAAGAAAACAGGTCAGAATACAGGACATGAAAATACACTCTGGCAATCAGAATAAGAAAAAAATCACAGTATTGTGGATTTAAAAGATTAACATTAAATGTTTTTCAGTGTTAAAACTAAGGAACTTTCTGTGACCATATGTATCACACAGGTTGAAGGTTCTGAAGTCTAATTGTCCTGGAAAGTCCACTGCCTATATACACACAGATTTTATGGATATACAAATGGTAATATCTGTTGCATGATTAAATTATTTATGGATTTTAAATATATTAAAATATTCAGATCAAGTGGTCTGATACTAAACACATATGTGATTAAATCACTAAAGGAAGTTAATTGCTGTGCTCCAGCAGCAAATGTAGCTATTTTCAGGAGTACTATATAAGGAACAAAAAATATGAAAATAAAACATAGAAAACAAATTATATAAAGAACATTAACTATATTTAAAATATCCAAAATGTCAAAACCACACCATTTATCAGTTCAAGGTAAAACCATTTTTCTATCATTCAGTACAGATGCAGCTTATTAAATTTCAGTTGTTAAGGAACAGTAAGTAGGTATGGGTTAGCCTACAGGTTTCCTGTGAGCATATAATAATGCTGTACATTCCAAGGGTTATGTTATAGATCAAATAACAGTACATTCAAGTTTACATTTAACATGAGAGAAAACACACTTACATGTTAAATTTAACTTTGACTCCACCTTTTCTTTTTTTTAATTACAAATAGCAAGCAATTACAAGTTGTGCACTAAAATATCCTTATTGAATGGACACTAATTTTAAATTTCAATTTTTCTGCACCTATTTCACTTTCTCCTTATAAATTCTTTAAAATTCATCTAAGCTGAATGACAAAGTTTTTAGTCACCTGAAGCTATTCTGTGATATTTAGATTTCATATATCAATTAAATTAACACTAAAATTTTTGTTATTCAGGTTGTTGGTGTGCAGAATTGCATGCTCTACTGTTGTAAATTTATAATGTAAATGTAAGTTTCTAAGACAGGTGGTACTCTCCAAGTTTATAATTCAACTTGATTAAATCTTATTACAGGGCTGCAGCCTAAATCACTACTACATTTGAAATATATAACTGAATAAACATTAATACATACATTGACCATTTGTGCTAAATTTAGGAGTCCCTGGAATTTTTAAATATTGGCTTAAAAAATCCAAAATATAACATTTCCCCTCATTTGTGACAGGTTTTGTAATCCAGCATGTTTTTAAAAAATAGGTATTGTCTTGTCCAGTGCAGAAGAATATCACTATGCAACAGTGGTTTTCTAAACCTTATTGCACCAAAACAATTGCATTTGTGGAGACTGAAGTGTGAAAAGCTCTTAGGAATGATAAGAAGGGAACTGAATATCAGTACATGTTTCTGCATAAGGGGAACTGTAAATGGTGATCTTTGCAACAGAGTAAAACCCTTCAGCTTCATTTCAGGAACTCCTTGTTTAACTGTCTCCGTAGGATAAAGTAGATTTAGGTCTAGATAAACACAACATGCAAAATATTAAAGCAACGGGGGAAAAATTTAACTACTTAAAAGCCAAGTTTCTGCTGAAGATAATGAGGCTGCATAGATTTGGAGAGGGGAGATGATACAGTCTTCTTATTCTACAATAGCTAAAAAATGTTCTGAAAAAATGAAGGTAGACAAAACCATGAAATAGGTATCATGGTCCTGATCTCCTGTTAAGTACTCTGTAGATGACTTTCTTTGCCTATGTGAAGCTTACTGTAGATCAAGTTAAAAATCAATGTTAGATGATAAATGCTTATCAAGAAAAAAGTCTTTACTACATATTGGTTAAACTTGGATTTTGAACTAATTTGGATATTTACAATGAATCTAGATTTCCATTATTTTCTCAGTGAAGTCAGCAAGAATTTTCAGTTTTTAGTGGAGAAAGAATAAAAGACTTCTAGCCAATCTTCTGACTTCTTAATCTTCTGATCTACAGTAACAGAATCCATTTCTATCAGATCTGCTAAGTCATGCTATATGAACAGCCCACTTGAGCTTCCATTGATATCCGTATCAAAACCTACATCAACCTGAGGAAGAACCTATTCATGTTTTTATGACCATTGTAATTCTAAGAGAGGGAGCTACCAGTGCAGATCTTTGCTCAAATACACTCTGACACATGCAAAATCTGCTCATGCAGGTCCTTTTACAAAACTGGGCTCTTAACTTGCAATCAGATTAGACTAGGACCCCTGAAAAAAACTGTCATTTATACCTATTGGGCAAACACTCCTGAGACACTCATTTGTAGATTCTTTTATGATTATAGACAAGAAAGGGTGATTGATTTTTTCTTTAAAATATCTTCTGCTTTTTTGTCCCATTTTGATTGTTTTGTCTACTATCTATATAAAGTCTACTATCATATCAAGCTTCCTGTACAAAACCCTAACTTCCAAAATGGCAAACTGTTTTGAATTCT
Organism: Platalea leucorodia; assembly: GCF_965183815.1. Lineage (NCBI taxonomy): Eukaryota > Metazoa > Chordata > Aves > Pelecaniformes > Threskiornithidae > Platalea > Platalea leucorodia. The sequence goes on along the minus strand of NC_138823.1, from coordinate 47,675,915 downwards.
TATTTGACTACTCTGTACCACTGCCTACTGAAAAATGTTGTGCTTATTAAAACACCATTTACCAGCACTGGAACATCCCTGTGCTTGCTGACATGCAATACGTTTTGCAACTACTTTAATCTCTGACATGATCAAACAGTAATAACAGCTTTTGGCCACCATCGCTCCAAAAAAAAGCAATATACCTTAACGAAGAGGGGTGGTATGTTCTAGCTAAAAAGCCAAAGGCAAATTAAACAAATTTAAATAAGATTTAAATAATGGTTTCTATTTCTATTAACAAAGCATAGGTCTGCCCAGCTATTAACATCTAAGTAAAATGTGTATTCAAATCACACCTGTTCGGTTTCTCAAAAGTGCTATTTCAGCTAATTTAACCATTCATTCCTCTTAGGGACACATTTTGCTGGGAAATTTAAGCTACTGAAATCAACCTGAGTAAATCATGCAGTTAACTGATTTTTGATAATAGAAAATTTTGGCTGACTGAAAATGCTTAAAGACTGTGGAAGTACAGAATACTGGTGGATGACTAGACAGTTTTGCATTCCGTATGTCACATACACAAGTCTCAACTAACAAACTTGTTATGATCTAACTACCAGCACTGGAACTGCAGTGCTAGAAAATATGACAGATAGATAAATCATTCATCTACATAGATTATTATTTTCTATGAATGAATATAAACAAAATATACTGGAGGGTTTTTCTCTCCTTACTTAGCAGGATCATCAAGTAATAAAACTGTAGAACTGTGTTCTTTTCTTCATGTCTACCGGTTTAATTTGTTTTGTACCAAAACAAAATATACTGACATATGCAATTGATTGAATTGAAATAACCCCTTGTATTCCAATGGGGTTTATTTACATTGCAGAAACAGGTATAACCCAAGTTACTGTCTATGCCTTAATCAGGCAACCTCTTAAGAAGTATGGTCCCAAAAATCCTATTATTCCTAGCTACAACAATCAACACTCACGTTGTTATTTCATGTTCAAAATGGATAGAAAGAGCAGAAAATGGCTACCTTGCAATCTATCAAAACCTCTGCTCCCTTCGTCAAGAAGAGGGAGACAATTCTGCCGTAGCAGGCTTACATCTCAACACTCAACGTTCTAAATACCTCCTATCCATGTCTTTTAGACATAGCACTTTTATTGAAAGGCTAGCAGGATCCCATTTGGGAGCTGCAGTTAAGAACACAGCACTCTTGTTGGAAGGCTAGAAGGATCCCATTTTGGAGCTGGAGTTAAGAACAGGTTCTGAGTCAGCTTCTCTTTTTCAGCAGAAAAAGCAAAGTGGTGTGATGGGATGTTTAGTTCTACATTGAACCCACTGTTGACGCACTACAGGAAACGGCAGGGAATGGTAGGAAATATTTCTATATTCCCAACTCAATAAAGAGGATTTCAGAAGTTGTATTTTATTAGATACGTTAATTTGGGGGTTATGTGCAACAAATTCCAGATCTTAAACTAGTGATATCAATTTATTAATATAAAATCAGAACATCTTTTCTCCTTCAGACTATATGATAAACTAAAAGTCATCACTTGTGACCTTAGGCATGCACTGACCACAACAAAATGCTGTTGTTGCCTAGCTACAAATTTCCACTTTTAGATTCACTGCAGCTTCTGAATGGTGATCTAATGAAGGGCGTGTTTTCTCAAAAATCCTTTTTTTTAAACTTACATCGCTGAGTCTGAGAGACAATACACTATATGAGTCTTGTAACATATAATAAATTTAAGTACATACCCATTTGAAATTCTCTAAAAGTACACACTTGTTTTTTATCAAAGAAGCATTTCTTTGATGTATCTTAAATTGTAATGATTTTAATGATTACATTTTTAAAGGAAAGACTTTAACCACAGTTCTTTCTCTATTGACACTTATATTCTTCATTAGCTTGTCTTTCAAGAGATAATTCAATACAATTACTACAAGACTCCCTCTAACCGAAATTGATATTTAGTGTGTGTGATTTCACTGTCACAAATCCCAGTAACACAGTTTTTGGGTTGTTTGTTGGACAGCTTACTGTGTTTGGTTGGCCTCAGGCAACTGCCTATACTACCCCATGATATTACAATCATCAAAAAGATCATCTACAAAATCATTGTGGCCCATGTTTTCACCAATGCTTTGCCGCTTGAGCCATTTTGACTACAAATCCCTCATTCTCTACTCAGATAGTTTAAAACGATTGTAACTAAAATTGCTCTATCACATGATGGCAGGTTCAAATCTGAACCTTCCATTTTTCTTGACAGGCCTGTGTGAGTTAAGACAGAAGTACTCAAAAAAAGACTGAGTACTATTTTGGGCTGTAGTATGTAAGCCATAGCTATAAAACTGAGATTAGCTTTGCAGAGTTCTCTTGCCTTTGACTATGGGGTCAGGATGCAAATCATATAATAAAGAATTTTTTAGCAGTTTAAGTTATTCTTGCACTCTGTACAACTTGCCAGACTTACAATGCTGCATTCTGGAAACAACAAATTCCCCTGCAAATCAATTAAATAATCATTTAGACAAGATATTTAAAATACAAAGTTCTAAGCAATGGCATAAAGCTCTAGAATTAAAATTTCATAATAGAAAGGCAGATATTTTCACATCTTTAAAGAATACTTCCTCAATTGGTAAAAGATGGGAGGTTATGCCTTTCTACTGAAGATGATGGCTTTCTTAGAAAATTTTTCTTTTCCTTAAAGACAAGTGGTCTAACCATGTTCAATAAATCATTACTGAGTAACACAATTGTAATTGACAATTATCATGCATCTTACCTTTATGTTGAGGAAAGTCAGTAAAAAGAAGCAGCTTCACATCAAACTACTGACACCAATGCGTCTCCAGTTTTTCTAGATCCCTGCTAATCAAGATCATCGATTTAGTATTAAGATAGATGCTTTTGCTGACAGGTAATCATCTTATGATCATAATGGCAGTTTGATGGTTATTTGAACTTATAAATAGTCTCCATAGAATACTGAAAAAGAAGGTTGCATAGGTACCATTCCTTTTTGGGATCCTATTTTTTTCCTCCAGTATATATGTGAAGCTACTAAAATGAAATAAAGAAACAATTTAGGTTGATGAGGTCTTTGAAAAGTTTTGCAGCTCCTTACTGCAGTATAGACACTACACACTTCATATGCCAATGAGTCAGAGAACTGTAAATCTAGATGAAAAATAATTTGTCTGTTCATGAACTAATACACTTTGACAAAATGAAAAAAGCTGAAACCTCACTTTGGTACTAAAAGGACCTGCTTCTTATCACAAAGGTGGCATGTAGTTTTGAAGTGCGGCAGGAAAAATGTACATGTTGGGTCTAGACTGCTCTGGTGAAGGCCCAGTGATTGAAGTCCTAGTGACTGAACTGATTCAGTGATTCAGACCTGTATCTATGGACTACTACAAATTTCAACTCCAAAGGTAAAAGGACATTCAAATGTAAAATTTTGCTTCTGCAGCTCCCCAGCTGAAACTGAAGTTTATGTGGGGACAATAGGAATCGAGATACCATAGATGTGTGCTTTGCATTCTCGCAGTTGTTGTGTTGGGTTGTGTTGGGTTGATCACAGGACATAGTTTAAGAATAACTGCCTCAGGCTGCCAAAAGTCTGAAAACCTGTAACATCACCTGAGACCAGATCCCACCCCCTTCACCTTGTGTGCCAGCCAACTTCTTGCAACTAGGAACGGTAATAACATAGGAGAAGCTATGACTTAGCTATGTAACGTAAGGACTCCCTACAGCAAAATAGCTTCATGAAGGCTGATTCCACCAAGTTTAGGGTTTGCTTTGCCAGAAAAGAGACCAAGATTAGAAGCAAGTACTCTCAAACATTCAGAATGAAGTGACTTGAATTTCACATAGGGTAGATCAATGAGAGCATATCACACCAGCACTTCACGTACAGTAACTGACCTTTTAATTTATTCCACACCAGGTTTCTTATTTTTACAGCCCTAACTGGGCTAAGTCTCGTTTCTCTGAGAAACCGTCTCCTTCTACAGCTCATTACAACTAAGATAGTCATATTTGCTTCACTGCACGGGATAAAATTTGGAAAAAGGGTTCTTTCATCTAAGGTCTTAACTATGGATTTAGTTCCAGCTGCACAAAATTCTAGACATCTTTGCTCCTTGTCTACAGCTATCTGCATCTTTTTATATGGGTTCCTGGTAACACACTTCTACAATGACACCATACAGAACAGAACCCTTTTTAAGTAGAACGTTA